>NW_028135623.1:0-227317 GCF_964662115.1 Mustela nivalis
GAACCAATATCTCATGTATCTGAAGTCACGGCGAGGATCAGAAGTTGGCTCGGGTTCGAGTTTCTGTGCATGTCTGCCCCTCCATGAACGGAGCGGAATCTCAAGGCCATGGAGGTTTTCCAACGTTGGGAGTGTGGGATCCCCCTTCAAGGATTCCTTCTGCGGGACAATTGAGCACTGTTGGTCAGCTCCAGGACAATCCATATGGAATGACTGCAGTGCACCGTTCGAGGACTGATGCCAGGGAAGCCAGCCTCGCATTCCAATTGTCTCCTAGCAACAAGACAGTTGAGTTCTATGGCTCTGATTGAGCAATCGGGGCGGCTGTGTTGAAATGGACTTTCCCGAGGTTGGGGCCTAATGTGTGTTTGTGTCCATGAGGACCTTGGAATGGAGCGGTGGCACTGGGACCCTGAAGTATTCTCCTAAGCTTTTGACATAGGTCCCATGCACAAGTTTCCTCGTGGAGACGAGTTTTGTTCTGATGGGTGCCTCAGGAAACCCCCTATGCTGGTCTTGGAATCCAGGCTCTTGAGGAGATATGCCTGTAAACCAAAGCAATGGATCCGATTATGGCCTAGGGTCCTGTCTGGTTCCATCTTCTTCTCTGGGGACATCCATTTATGGTATGAGTGGATGTAGATGCTCAGCTGGTGTCAGACCGCCCTTGTTTGTCCCGGGAGACCTACACTATTGGGATGGTCTTGGGGACTTTGGAGGGTTCTTCTAATTTGTACGATTTTGAACAATGGAATGGGCAGAATTCCCATGGATTGGGTAGGCACAATCCTAATGTGTGGCTCCAGGGGCCCCAGCCTGGAGGGTGTGTGGCCCAGAAATTTGAGGACAGAAGTCTGAAAACACAAACTCAGCTTAGGTTGGGGACGTAGGTATGGCAGGTCCAATCTACAAACCATGAGAAGAACTCTTCAGGATATGAAGAAAGAGCGAGTCTGAGGCGCTTGCTCAGGCTTTTGTCTCTGGATTTTGTATCAAAGATGGGCGTGGAATGTGGGGAGGCCTCATGGGCCATGGATGAATCTTCCTCTCTGTTGATTTGTCCCGGTCCCAATTTCTTTCCATCAATCTGTGGAATGGGAGGTATCCTCTCAGGTTTGTTAATTCAGGTGTCCCAACCAAAGAGGAATTCCAAAGCAGAGCCCTGGGGAAGAGTGAAGGGACAACCCAAACGATGGTTAAAAATTGGGGCCTAGGGGCATGGCAGGCCCAATATGCTGTCTCTTCATCCAGCCCCTGAGTGGCC
Organism: Mustela nivalis; assembly: GCF_964662115.1. NCBI lineage: Eukaryota > Metazoa > Chordata > Mammalia > Carnivora > Mustelidae > Mustela > Mustela nivalis. The sequence goes on from NW_028135623.1 coordinate 1,265, forward strand.
TTACTTAAGGACTGGGCACAGCCTGAGAGTCACAATGTGTGTTTGTGACCAATATGGCCGCGAGCATGGGCGGGGCCTCATGGGCCATACTGGTTTCAACTACACTGAACTTAGGACAATATGCCAATCACAAGGTCTCTTGCCATGGGGAAGGAGCTCTGATTTCTGCATCATTTTCAACCCTGGGCAGTGGTTGGATATAAGGTCTAGGATCTGAAGTCTGAAAACCGCAGTTGGGAAGAGATGACGACCTAAACCCTTGGCGGGTCTGATGTGCTCAGTGTGCGGTCAGCTGCCTGGTTGTTGGTCCGGAGTTTCGGGTTCAGGTTGTGTCAGACAGTGCATTAGTGCCCAGGTTAGACTATATAATTTAGGTACAGTCGAGTGCCGTTTAAGTTTATCCTCATTTGAAGTGCCTGGGCAAATCATTAGGCAAGATATTTTTTCTAGAGGGGAGGCAGGGTGCTGCATTGTGGGTCCGGAATTGCCAAACTTGAGGGCTTCTGGGCCAGGAGTATGAGGACAGAAGTCTGAGAACACAAGCTAGACTTGGGCTTCAGGCCGAGGGCACGGCAGGTACCGCCTGCAGATCTGAAACAATATCTCTTGCATCTGAAGTCACGGCGAGGATCAGACTTTGCCTCGGGTTGGAGTTTCTGTGCATGACTGCCCCTTCATGAACGGAGCGGAATCTCAAGGCCATGGAGGTTTTCCCACGTTGGGAGTTGTGGGATGCCCCCTTCAAGGATTCCTTCTGCGGGACAATTGAGACCTGTTGGGCAGCTCCAGGATATCCCATATGGAAGTACTCCAGAGCACCGTTCGGGGATGGATGCCAGGGAAGTGGGCCTCGCATTCCCATTGTCTCCTAGCAACAAGACAGTTGAGATCTGAAGACTCTGCGGTAGCAACCGGGTTGGCTAGTTGAAATGGACTTTCCCGAGAATGGGGCCTGATATGTGTTTGTTTCCATGAGGGCATTGGAATGGGGCGGTGGCACCGGGACCCTGAAGTATTCTCCTAAGCTTTTGACATAGGTCCCATGCACAAGTTTCCTTGTCGAGACGAGATTTGTTCTGATGGGTGCCTCAGGAAATCCCCTATGCTGGTCTGGAATCCAGGCTTTTGAGGAGACATGCCTGTAAACCAAAGCAATGGATCCGATTATGGCCTAGGGTCCTGTATGGTTCCATCTTCTTCTCTGGGGACATCCATCTATGGTATGAGTGGAGGTTGATGCTCAGCTGGTGTCAGACCGCCCTTGTTTATACCGGGAAACCTACACTATTGTGATGGCCTCGGGAAATTTGGAGGGTTCTCCTAATTTGTACGATTTTGGACAATGGAATGGGCAGTGTTCCCATGGATTGGGTAGGCACAGTCCTAATGTGTGGCTCCAGGGGCCCCAGCCCGGAGGGAGTGTGGCCCAGGAATTTGAGGGCAGAAGTCTGAAAACACAAACTCAGCTTACGTTTGGGGAAGTACGTATGGCAGGTCCAATCTACAAACCATGAGAAGAACTCTTCAGGATATGAAGAAAGATCGAGTCTGAGGCACTTGCTCAGGCTTTTGTCTCTGGATTTTGTATCAAATATGGGCGTGGAACGTGGGGAGGCCTCATGGGCCATGGACGAATCTTCCTCTCTGTGGATTTGTCCCAGTCCCAATTTCTTTCCGTCAATCTGTGGGATGGGAGTTCTCCTCTCAGGTTTGTTACCTCAGGTGTCCCAACCAAAGAGGAATTCCAAAGCAGAGCCCTGGGGAAGAGTGAAGGGACAACCCAAACTATGTTTAAAAATTGGGACCTAGGGGCATGGCAGGCCCAATATGCTGTCTCTTCATCCAACCACTGAGAGGCCTTACTTGAGGACTGGGCACAGGCTGAGGGTCACAATGTGTGTTTGTGACCAATGTGGCCCGCGAGCATGGGCGGGGCCTCATGGGCCACACTGGTTTCAACTACACTGGACTTTGGACAACATGCCAATCACAAGGTCTCTTGCCATGAGGAAGGTGTTCTGATGTCTGCATCATTTTCAACCCTGGGCAGTGGTTGGAGATAAGGTCTAGGTTCTGAAGCCTGAAAAACCGAAGTTGGGAACAGATGACGACCTAAGGCCATGGCGGGTCTGATATGTTCAGTGTGCGGTCAGCTGCCTGGGTGTTGGTCAGGAGGTTCTGGCTCAGGTTGTGTCAGACAGTGCATTAGTGCCCAGGTTTGACTATATGATTTGGGTACAGTCGAGTGCCGTGTAGGTTTATCCTCATTTGATGTGCCTGGGCTGCTCTTAGGCAAGATATTTTTTATAGATGGCAGGCAGAGTGCTGCATTGTGAGTCCGGAATTGCCAAACGTGGGGGCTTCTGGGCCAGGAGTGTGAGGACAGAAGTCTGAGAACACAAGCTAAACTTGGGCTTCAGGCAGAGGGCACAGCATGTACCCCCTGCAGAGTGAACCAATATCTCAAGCATCTGAAGTCACGGTGAGGATCAGATGTTGGCTCAGGTTGGAGTTTCTGTGCATGACTGCCCCTTCATGAACAGAGCGGAATCTCAAGGCCATGGAGGTTTTCCCACGTTGGGAGTTGTGGGATGCCCCCTTCAAGGATTCCTTCTCCGGGACAATTGAGACCTGTTGGTCAGCTCCAGGACATCCCATATGGAATGACTCCAGAGCACCGTTCGAGGATCGATGCCAGGGAATCCCGCCTCGCATTCCAATTTTCTCCCAGCAACAAGACAGTTGAGTTTTGATGGCTCTGCGGGAGCAATCTGGGCGGCTGTGTTGAAATGGACTTTCCCGAGGTTGGGGCCTAATGTGTGTTTATTTGTCCATGAGGGCCTTGGAATGGGGCGGTGACACCGGGACCCTGAAGTATTCTCCTAAGCTTTTGACATAGGTCCCATGCACAAGTTTCCTTGTGGAAACGAGATTTGTTCTGATGGGTGCCTCAAAAAACCCCCTATGCTGGTCTTGGAATCCAGGCTTTTGAGGAGACATGTCTGTAAACCAAAGCAATGGATCCGAATATGGCCTAGGGTCCTGTCTGGTTCCATCTTCTTCTCTGGGGACATCCATTTATGATATGAGTGGAGGTAGATGCTCAGCTGGTGTCAGACCGCCCTTGTTTGTCCCCGGAGACCTACACTATTGGAATGGCCTCGGGGACTTTGGAGAGTTCTCCTAATTTGTACGATTTTGGATAATGGAATGGGCAGAATGCCCATGGATTGGGTAGGCACAGTCCTAATGTGTGGCTCCAGGGGCCCCAGCCTGGAGGGTGTGTGGCCCAGGAATCTGAGGACAGAAGTCTGAAAACACAAACTCAGCTTAGGTTGGGAACGGAGGTATGGCAGGGCCAATCTACAAACCATGAGAAGGACTCTTCAGGCTATGAAGAAAGAGCGAGTCTGAGGCGCTTGCTCAGGCTTTTGTCTCTGGATTTTGTATCAAAGATGGGCGTGGAACGTGGGGAGGCCTCATGGGCCATGGACGAATCTTCCTCTCTGTGGATTTGGCCCGGTCCCAATTTCTTTCCGTCAATCTGTGGGATGGGAGGTCTCTTCTCAGGTTTGTTACCTCAGTTGTCCCAACCAAAGAGGAATTCCAAAGCAGAGCCCTGGGGAAGAGTGAAGGGACAACCCAAACGATGGTTATAAATTGGGGCCTAGGGGCATGGCAGACCCAATATGCTGTCTCTTCATCCAGCCACTGAGTGGCCTTACTTAAAGACTGGGCACAGGCTGAGGGTCAGCATGTGTGTTTGTGACCAATGTGGCCCGCGAGCATGGGCGGGGCCTCATGGGCCACACTGGTTTCAACTACACTGAACTTTGGATAACATGCCAATCACAAGGTCTCTTGCCATGGGGAAGGAGCTCTGATTTCTGCATCATTTTCAACCCTGGGCAGTGTTTGGAGATAAGGTCTACGTTCTGAAGCCTGAAAACCGCAGTTGGGAAGAGATGACGACCTAAGGCCATGGCGGGTCTGATGTGCTCAGTGTGCGGTCAGCTGCCTGGGTGTTGGTCCGGAGGTTCGGGTTCAGGTTGTGTCAGACAGTGAATTAGTACCCAGGTTAGACTATATAATTCAGGTACAGTCGAGAGCCGTGTAGGTTTATCCTCATTTGAGGTGCCTGGGCTACTCATTAGGCAATATATTTTTTCTAGAGGCAGGCAGAGTGCTGCATTGTGGGTCCGGTATTGCCAAACATGAGGGATTCTGGACCAGGAGTGTGAGGACAAGTCTGAGAACAGAAGCTAGACTTGGGCTTCAGGCCGAGGGCACGGCTGGTACCCCCTGCAGATCTGAACGAATATCTCATGCTTCTGAAGTCACGGCGAGGATCAGACGTTGGCTCGGGTTGGAGTTTCTGTGCATGACTGCCGCTTCATGAACGGAGCGGAATCTCAAGGCCATGGAGGTTTTCCCACGTTGGGAGTTGTGGGATGCCCCCTTCAAGGATTCCTTCTGCGGGACAATTGAGACCTGTTGGGCAGCTCCAGGATATCCCACATGGAAGGACTCCAGAGCACCGTTCGGGGTGGATGCCTGGGAAGCGGGCATCGCATTCCAAATGTCTCCTAGCAACAAGACAGTTGAGATCGGATAGCTCTGCGGGAGCAACCGGCGTGGCTGAGTTGAAATGGACTTTTAGGATCGGGCCCATTGTGTGTTTGTGTCCATGAGGGCCTTGGCATGGGGCGTTGGCACCGGGACCCTGAAGTATTCTCCTAAGCTTTTGACATACCTCCCATGCACAAGTTTCCTTGTGGAGATGAGATTTGTTCTGAGGGGTGCCTCAGGAAACCCCCTATGCTGGTATTGGAATCCAGGCTTTTGAGAAGACATGCCTGTAAACCAAAACAATGGATCCGATTATGGCCTAGGGTCCTGTCTGGTTCAATCTTCTTCTCTGGTGATATCCATCTATGGAATGAGTGGAGGGAGATGCTCACCTGGTGTCACACCGCCCTTGTTTGTCCCTGGAGACCTACACTATTGGGATGGCCTCGGGGACTTTGGAGAGTTTTCTTAATTGGTGAGATTTTGGACAATGGAATGGGCAGAATTCCCATGGATTGGGTAGGCACAGTCCTAATGTGTGGCTCCAGGGGCCCCAGCCTGGAGGGTGTGCGGCCCAGGACTTTGAGGACAGAAGTCTGAAAACACAAACTCAGCTAAGGTTTTGGGACGTAGGTATGGGAGGCCCAATCTACAAACCATGAGAAGTACCCCTCAGGATATGAAGAAAGAGCGAGTCTGAGGCACTTGCTCAGGATTTTGTCTCTGGATTTTGTATCAAAGATGGGCGTGGAACGTGGGGAGGCCTCATGGGCCATGGACGAATCTTCCTCTCTGTGGATTTGACCCGGTCCCAATTTCGTTCCGTCAATCTGTGGGATGGGAGGTCTCCTCTCAGGTTTGTTACCTCAGGTGTCCCAACCAAAGAGGAATTCCAAAGCAGAGCCCTGGGGAAGAGTGAAGGGACAACCCAAACGATGGTTATAAATTGGGGCCTAGGGGCATGGCAGACCCAATATGCTGTCTCTTCATCCAGCCACTGAGTGGCCTTACTTAAAGACTGGGCACAGGCTGAGGGTCAGCATGTGTGTTTGTGACCAATGTGGCCCGCGAGCATGGGCGGGGCCTCATGGGCCACACTGGTTTCAACTACACTGAACTTTGGATAACATGCCAATCACAAGGTCTCTTGCCATGGGGAAGGAGCTCTGATTTCTGCATCATTTTCAACCCTGGGCCGTGGTTGGAGATAAGGTCTAGGTTCTGAAGCCTGAAAACCACAGTTGGGAAGTGATGACGATCTAAGGCCATGTCGGTGCTCATGTGCTCAGTGTGCGGTCAGCTGCCTGGGTGTTGGTCCAGAGTTTCGGTTTCAGGTTGTGTCAGACAGTGCATTATTGCCCAGGTTAGACTATATAATTTAGGTACAGTCGAGTGCCGTGTAAGTTTATCCTCATTTGAGGTGCCTGGGAAAATCATTAGGCAATATATTTTTCCCAGAGGGCAGGCATATTGCTGCATTGAGGGTCCGGAATTGCCAAACTTGAGGGCTTCTGGGCCAAGAGTGTGAGGACAGAAGTTTCAGAACACAAGCTAGACTTGGGCTTCAGGCCTTGGGTAGGGCAATGGGTATGGCAAATACCCCCTGCAGATCTGAACCAATATCTCATGTATCTGAAGTCACGGCGAGGATCAGAAGTTGGCTCGGGTTGGAGTTTCTGTGCATGTCTGCCCCTCCATGAACGGAGCGGAATCTCAAGGCCATGGAGGTTTTCCAACGTTGGGAGTGTGGGATCCCCCTTCAAGGATTCCTTCTGCGGGACAATTGAGCACTGTTTGTCAGCTCCAGGACAATCCATATGGAATGACTGCAGTGCACCGTTCGAGGACTGATGCCAGGGAAGCCAGCCTCGCATTCCAATTGTCTCCTAGCAACAAGACAGTTGAGTTCTATGGCTCTGACTGAGCAATCGGGGCGGCTGTGTTGAAATGGACTTTCCCGAGGTTGGGGCCTAATGTGTGTTTGTGTCCATGAGGACCTTGGAATGGAGCGGTGGCACTGGGACCCTGAAGTATTCTCCTAAGCTTTTGACATAGGTCCCATGCACAAGTTTCCTCGTGGAGACGAGTTTTGTTCTGATGGGTGCCTCAGGAAACCCCCTATGCTGGTCTTGGAATCCAGGCTCTTGAGGAGATATGCCTGTAAACCAAAGCAATGGATCCGATTATGGCCTAATGTCCTGTCTGGTTCCATCTTCTTCTCTGGGGACATCCATTTATGGTATGAGTGGACGTAGATGCTCAGCTGGTGTCAGACCGCCCTTGTTTGTCCCGGGAGACCTACACTATTGGGATGGCCTTGGGGACTTTGGAGGGTTCTTCTAATTTGTACGATTTGTACGATTTTGGACAATGGAATGGGCAGAATTCCCATGGATTGGGTAGGCACAGTTCTAATGTGTGGCTCCAGGGGCCCCAGCCTGGAGGGTGTGTGGCCCAGAAATTTGAGGACAGAATTCTGAAAACACAAACTCAGCTTAGGTTGGGGACGTAGGTATGGCAGGTCCAATCTACAAACCATGAGAAGAACTCTTCAGGATATGAAGAAAGAGCGAATCTGAGGCGCTTGCTCAGGCTTTTGTCTCTGGATTTTGTATCAAAGATGGGCGTGGAATGTGGGGAGGCCTCATGGGCCATGGATGAATCTTCCTCTCTGTTGATTTGGCCCGGTCCCAATTTCTTTCCATCAATCTGTGGAATGGGAGGTATCCTCTCAGGTTTGTTAATTCAGGTGTCCCAACCAAAGAGGAATTCCAAAGCAGAGCCCTGGGGAAGAGTGAAGGGACAACCCAAACGATGGTTAAAAATTGGGGCCTAGGGGCATGGCAGGCCCAATATGCTGTCTCTTCATCCAGCCACTGAGTGGCCTTACTTAAGGACTGGGCACAGCCTGAGAGTCACAATGTGTGTTTATGACCAATGTGGTTGCGAGCATGGGCGGGGCCTCATGGGCCATACTGGTTTCAACTACACTGAACTTAGGACAATATGCCAATCACAAGGTCTCTTGCCATGGGGAAGGAGCTCTGATTTCTGCATCATTTTCAACCCTGGGCAGTGGTTGGATATAAGGTCTAGGATCTGAAGTCTGAAAACCGCAGTTGGGAAGAGATGACGACCTAAAGCCATGGCGGGTCTGTTGTGCTCAGTGTGCGGTCAGCTGCCTGGGTGTTGGTCCGGAGGTTCGCGTTCAGGTTGTGTCAGACAGTGCATTAGTGCCCAGGTTAGACTATATAATTTAGGTACAGTCGAGTGCCGTTTAAGTTTATCCTCATTTGAAGTGCCTGGGCAAATCATTAGGCAAGATATTTTTTCTAGAGGGGAGGCAGGGTGCTGCATTGTGGGTCCGGAATTGCCAAACTTGAGGGCTTCTGGGCCAGGAGTATGAGGACAGAAGTCTGAGAACACAAGCTAGACTTGGGCTTCAGGCCGAGGGCACGGCAGGTACCGCCTGCAGATCTGAAACAATATCTCTTGCATCTGAAGTCACGGCGAGGATCAGACTTTGCCTCGGGTTGGAGTTTCTGTGCATGACTGCCCCTTCATGAACGGAGCGGAATTTCAAGGCCATGGAGGTTTACCCACGTTGGGAGTTGTGGGATGCCCCCTTCAAGGATTCCTTCTGCGGGACAATTGAGACCTGTTGGGCAGCTCCAGGATATCCCATATGGAAGTACTCCAGAGCACCGTTCGGGGATGGATGCCAGGGAAGTGGGCCTCGCATTCCCATTGTCTCCTAGCAACAAGACAGTTGAGATCTGAAGACTCTGCGGTAGCAATCGGGTTGGCTAGTTGAAATGGACTTTCCCGAGAATGGGGCCTGATATGTGTTTGTTTCCATGAGGGCATTGGAATGGGGCAGTGGCACCGGGACCCTGAAGTATTCTCCTAAGCTTTTGACATAGGTCCCATGCACAAGTTTCCTTGTCGAGACGAGATTTGTTCTGATGGGTGCCTCAGGAAATCCCCTATGCTGGTCTGGAATCCAGGCTTTTGAGGAGACATGCCTGTAAACCAAAGCAATGGATCCGATTATGGCCTAGGGTCCTGTATGGTTCCATCTTCTTCTCTGGGGACATCCATCTATGGTATGAGTGGAGGTTGATGCTCAGCTGGTGTCAGACCGCCCTTGTTTATACCGGGAAACCTACACTATTGTGATGGCCTCGGGAAATTTGGAGGGTTCTCCTAATTTGTACGATTTTGGACAATGGAATGGGCAGTGTTCCCATGGATTGGGTAGGCACAGTCCTAATGTGTGGCTCCAGGGGCCCCAGCCCGGAGGGAGTGTGGCCCAGGAATTTGAGGGCAGAAGTCTGAAAACACAAACTCAGCTTACGTTTGGGGAAGTATGTATGGCAGGTCCAATCTACAAACCATGAGAAGAACTCTTCAGGATATGAAGAAAGATCGAGTCTGAGGCACTTGCTCAGGCTTTTGTCTCTGGATTTTGTATCAAATATGGGCGTGGAACGTGGGGAGGCCTCATGGGCCATGGACGAATCTTCCTCTCTGTGGATTTGTCCCAGTCCCAATTTCTTTCCGTCAATCTGTGGGATGGGAGTTCTCCTCTCAGGTTTGTTACCTCAGGTGTCCCAACCAAAGAGGAATTCCAAAGCAGAGCCCTGGGGAAGAGTGAAGGGACAACCCAAACTATGTTTAAAAATTGGGACCTAGGGGCATGGCAGGCCCAATATGCTGTCTCTTCATCCAACCACTGAGAGGCCTTACTTGAGGACTGGGCACAGGCTGAGGGTCACAATGTGTGTTTGTGACCAATGTGGCCCCGCCCATGCTCGCTCATGGGCCACACTGGTTTCAACTACACTGGACTTTGGACAACATGCCAATCACAAGGTCTCTTGCCATGAGGAAGGTGTTCTGATGTCTGCATCATTTTCAACCGTGGGCAGTGGTTGGAGATAAGGTCTAGGTTCTGAAGCCTGAAAAACCGAAGTTGGGAAGAGATGACGACCTAAGGCCATGGCGGGTCTGATATGCTCAGTGTGCGGTCAGCTGCCTGGGTGTTGGTCAGGAGGTTCTTGCTCAGGTTGTGTCAGACAGTGCATTAGTGCCCAGGTTTGACTATATGATTTGGGTACAGTCGAGTGCCGTGTAGGTTTATCCTCATTTGATGTGCCTGGGCTGCTCTTAGGCAAGATATTTTTTATAGATGGCAGGCAGAGTGCTGCATTGTGAGTCCGGAATTGCCAAACTTGAGGGCTTCTGGGCCAGGAGTGTGAGTACAGAAGTCTGAGAACACAAGCTAAACTTGGGCTTCAGGCAGAGGGCACAGCATGTACCCCCTGCAGAGTGAACCAATATCTCAAGCATCTGAAGTCACGGTGAGGATCAGATGTTGGCTCAGGTTGGAGTTTCAGTGCATGACTGCCCCTTCATGAACAGAGCGGAATCTCAAGGCCATGGAGGTTTTCCCACGTTGGGAGTTGTGGGATGCCCCCTTCAAGGATATATTCTGTGGGACAATTGAGACCTGTTGGTCAGCTCCAGGACATCCCATATGGAATGACTCCAGAGCACCGTTCGAGGATCGATGCCAGGGAATCCCGCCTCGCATTCCAATTTTCTCCCAGCAACAATACAGTTGAGTTTTGATGGCTCTGCGGGAGAAATCGGGGCGGCTGTGTTGAAATGGACTTTCCCGAGGTTGGGGCCTAATATGTGTTTGTGTCCATGAGGGCCTTGGAATGGGGCGGTGACCCCGGGACCCTCAAGTATTCTCCTAAGCTTTTGACATAGGTCCCATGCACAAGTTTCCTTGTGGAAACGAGATTTTTCTGATGGATGCCTCAAAAAACCCCCTATGCTGGTCTTGGAATCCAGGCTTTTGAGGAGACATGTCTGTAAACCAAAGCAATGGATCCGAATATGGCCTAGGGTCCTGTCTGGTTCCATCTTCTTCTCTGGGGACATCCATTTATGATATGAGTGGAGGTAGATGCTCAGCTGGTGTCAGACCGCCCTTGTTTGTCCCCGGAGACCTACACTATTGGAATGGCCTCGGGGACTTTGGAGAGTTCTCCTAATTTGTACGATTTTGGATAATGGAATGGGCAGAATGTTCATGGATTGTGTAGGCACAGTCCTAATGTGTGGCTCCAGGGGCCCCAGCCTGGAGGGTGTGTGGCCCAGGAATCTGAAGACAGAAGTCTGAAAACACAAACTCAGCTTAGGTTGGGAACGTAGGTATGGCAGGGCCAATCTACAAACCATGAGAAGGACTCTTCAGGATATGAAGAAATAGCGAGTCTGAGGCGCTTGCTCAGGCTTTTGTCTCTGGATTTTGTATCAAAGATGGGCGTGGAACGTGGGGAGGCCTCATGGGCCATGGATGAATCTTCCTCTCTGTGGATTTGGCCCGGTCCCAATTTCTTTCCGTCAATCTGTGGGATGGGAGGTCTCCTCTCAGGTTTGTTACCTCAGGTGTCCCAACCAAAGAGGAATTCCAAAGCAGAGCCCTGGGGAAGAGTGAAGGGACAACCCAAACGATGGTTATAAATTGGGGCCTAGGGGCATGGCAGACCCAATATGCTGTCTCTTCATCCAGCCACTGAGTGGCCTTACTTAAAGACTGGGCACAGGCTGAAGGTCAGCATGTGTGTTTGTGACCAATGTGGCCCACGAGCATGGGCGGGGCCTCATGGGCCACACTGGTTTCAACTACACTGAACTTTGGATAACATGCCAATCACAAGGTCTCTTGCCATGGGGAAGGAGCTCTGATTTCTGCATCATTTTCAACCCTGGGCAGTGTTTGGAGATAAGGTCTACGTTCTGAAGCCTGAAAACCGCAGTTGGGAAGAGATGATGACCTAAGGCCATGGCGGGTCTGATGTGCTCAGTGTGCGGTCAGCTGCCTGGGTGTTGGTCCGGAGGTTCGGGTTCAGGTTGTGTCAGACAGTGAATTAGTACCCAGGTTAGACTATATAATTCAGGTACAGTCGAGAACCGTGTAGGTTTATCCTCATTTGAGGTGCCTGGGCTACTCATTAGGCAATATATTTTTTCTAGAGGCAGGCAGAGTGCTGCATTGTGGGTCCGGTATTGCCAAACATGAGGGATTCTGGACCAGGAGTGTGAGGACAAGTCTGAGAACAGAAGCTAGACTTGGGCTTCAGGCCGAGGGCACGGCTGGTACCCCCTGCAGATCTGAACGAATATCTCATGCTTCTGAGTCACGGCGAGGATCAGACGTTGGCTCGGGTTGGAGTTTCTGTGCTTGACTGCCCCTTCATGAACGGAGCGGAATCTCAAGGCCATGGAGGTTTTCCCACGTTGGGAGTTGTGGGATGCCCCCTTCAAGGATTCCTTCTGCGGGACAATTGAGACCTGTTGGGCAGCTCCAGGATATCCCATATGGAAGGACTCCAGAGCACCGTTCGGGGTGGATGCCTGGGAAGCGGGCCTCGCATTCCAAATGTCTCCTAGCAACAAGACAGTTGAGATCGGATAGCTCTGCGGGAGCAACCGGCGTGGCTGAGTTGAAATGGACTTTTAGGATCGGGCCCATTGTGTGTTTGTGTCCATGAGGGCCTTGGAATGGGGCGTTGGCACCGGGACCCTGAAGTATTCTCCTAAGCTTTTGACATACCTCCCATGCACAAGTTTCCTTGTGGATATGAGATTTCTTCTGAGGGATGCCTCAGGAAACCCCCTATGCTGGTATTGGAATCCAGGCTTTTGAGGAGACATGCCTGTAAACCAAAACAATGGATCCGATTATGGCCTAGGGTCCTGTCTGGTTCAATCTTCTTCTCTGGTGATATCCATCTATGGAATGAGTGGAGGGAGATGCTCACCTGGTGTCACACCGCCCTTGTTTGTCCCTGGAGACCTACACTATTGGGATGGCCTCGGGGACTTTGGAGAGTTTTCTTAATTGGTGAGATTTTGGACAATGGAATGGGCAGAATTCCCATGGATTGGGTAGGCACAGTCCTAATGTGTGGCTCCAGGGGCCCCAGCCTGGAGGGTGTGCGGCCCAGGACTTTGAGGACAGAAGTCTGAAAACACAAACTCAGCTAAGGTTTTGGGACGTAGGTATGGAAGGCCCAATCTACAAACCATGAGAAGTACCCCTCAGGATATGAAGAAAGAGCGAGTCTGAGGCACTTGCTCAGGATTTTGTCTCTGGATTTTGTATCAAAGATGGGCGTGGAACGTGGGGAGGCCTCATGGGCCATGGACGAATCTTCCTCTCTGTGGATTTGACCCGGTCCCAATTTCGTTCCGTCAATCTGTGGGATGGGAGGTCTCCTCTCAGGTTTGTTACCTCAGGTGTCCCAACCAAAGAGGAATTCCAAAGCAGAGCCCTGGGGAAGAGTGAAGGGACAACCCAAACGATTGTTATAAATTGGGGCCTAGGGGCATGGCAGACCCAATATGCTGTCTCTTCATCCAGCCACTGAGTGGCCTTACTTAAAGACTGGGCACAGGCTGAGGGTCAGCATGTGTGTTTGTGACCAATGTGGCCCGCGAGCATGGGCGGGGCCTCATGGGCCACACTGGTTTCAACTACACTGAACTTTGGATAACATGCCAATCACAAGGTCTCTTGCCATGGGGAAGGAGCTCTGATTTCTGCATCATTTTCAACCCTGGGCCGTGGTTGGAGATAAGGTCTAGGTTCTGAAGCCTGAAAACCACAGTTGGGAAGTGATGACGATCTAAGGCCATGTCGGGGCTCATGTGCTCAGTGTGCGGTCAGCTGCCTGGGTGTTGGTCCAGAGTTTCGGTTTCAGGTTGTGTCAGACAGTGCATTATTGCCCAGGTTAGACTATATAATTTAGGTACAGTCGAGTGCCGTGTAAGTTTATCCTCATTTGAGGTGCCTGGGAAAATCATTAGGCAATATATTTTTCCCAGAGGGCAGGCATATTGCTGCTTTGAGGGTCCGGAATTGCCAAACTTGAGGGCTTCTGGGCCAAGAGTGTGAGGACAGAAGTTTCAGAACACAAGCTAGACTTGGGCTTCAGGCCTTGGGTAGGGCAATGGGTATGGCAAATACCCCCTGCAGATCTGAACCAATATCTCATGTATCTGAAGTCACGGCGAGGATCAGAAGTTGGCTCGGGTTGGAGTTTCTGTGCATGTCTGCCCCTCCATGAACGGAGCGGAATCTCAAGGCCATGGAGGTTTTCCAACGTTGGGAGTGTGGGATCCCCCTTCAAGGATTCCTTCTGCGGGACAATTGAGCACTGTTTGTCAGCTCCAGGACAATCCATATGGAATGACTGCAGTGCACCGTTCGAGGACTGATGCCAGGGAAGCCAGCCTCGCATTCCAATTGTCTCCTAGCAACAAGACAGTTGAGTTCTATGGCTCTGACTGAGCAATCGGGGCGGCTGTGTTGAAATGGACTTTCCCGAGGTTGGGGCCTAATGTGTGTTTGTGTCCATGAGGACCTTGGAATGGAGCGGTGGCACTGGGACCCTGAAGTATTCTCCTAAGCTTTTGACATAGGTCCCATGCACAAGTTTCCTCGTGGAGACGAGTTTTGTTCTGATGGGTGCCTCAGGAAACCCCCTATGCTGGTCTTGGAATCCAGGCTCTTGAGGAGATATGCCTGTAAACCAAAGCAATGGATCCGATTATGGCCTAATGTCCTGTCTGGTTCCATCTTCTTCTCTGGGGACATCCATTTATGGTATGAGTGGACGTAGATGCTCAGCTGGTGTCAGACCGCCCTTGTTTGTCCCGGGAGACCTACACTATTGGGATGGCCTTGGGGACTTTGGAGGGTTCTTCTAATTTGTACGATTTTGGACAATGGAATGGGCAGAATTCCCATGGATTGGGTAGGCACAGTTCTAATGTGTGGCTCCAGGGGCCCCAGCCTGGAGGGTGTGTGGCCCAGAAATTTGAGGACAGAATTCTGAAAACACAAACTCAGCTTAGGTTGGGGACGTAGGTATGGCAGGTCCAATCTACAAACCATGAGAAGAACTCTTCAGGATATGAAGAAAGAGCGAGTCTGAGGCGCTTGCTCAGGCTTTTGTCTCTGGATTTTGTATCAAAGATGGGCGTGGAATGTGGGGAGGCCTCATGGGCCATGGATGAATCTTCCTCTCTGTTGATTTGGCCCGGTCCCAATTTCTTTCCATCAATCTGTGGAATGGGAGGTATCCTCTCAGGTTTGTTAATTCAGGTGTCCCAACCAAAGAGGAATTCCAAAGCAGAGCCCTGGGGAAGAGTGAAGGGACAACCCAAACGATGGTTAAAAATTGGGGCCTAGGGGCATGGCAGGCCCAATATGCTGTCTCTTCATCCAGCCACTGAGTGGCCTTACTTAAGGACTGGGCACAGCCTGAGAGTCACAATGTGTGTTTATGACCAATGTGGTTGCGAGCATGGGCGGGGCCTCATGGGCCATACTGGTTTCAACTACACTGAACTTAGGACAATATGCCAATCACAAGGTCTCTTGCCATGGGGAAGGAGCTCTGATTTCTGCATCATTTTCAACCCTGGGCAGTGGTTGGATATAAGGTCTAGGATCTGAAGTCTGAAAACCGCAGTTGGGAAGAGATGACGACCTAAAGCCATGGCGGGTCTGATGTGCTCAGTGTGCGGTCAGCTGCCTGGTTGTTGGTCCGGAGTTTCGGGTTCAGGTTGTGTCAGACAGTGCATTAGTGCCCAGGTTAGACTATATAATTTAGGTACAGTCGAGTGCCGTTTAAGTTTATCCTCATTTGAAGTGCCTGGGCAAATCATTAGGCAAGATATTTTTTCTAGAGGGGAGGCAGGGTGCTGCATTGTGGGTCCGGAATTGCCAAACTTGAGGGCTTCTGGGCCAGGAGTATGAGGACAGAAGTCTGAGAACACAAGCTAGACTTGGGCTTCAGGCCGAGGGCACGGCAGGTACCGCCTGCAGATCTGAAACAATATCTCTTGCATCTGAAGTCACGGCGAGGATCAGACTTTGCCTCGGGTTGGAGTTTCTGTGCATGACTGCCCCTTCATGAACGGAGCGGAATCTCAAGGCCATGGAGGTTTTCCCACGTTGGGAGTTGTGGGATGCCCCCTTCAAGGATTCCTTCTGCGGGACAATTGAGACCTGTTGGGCAGCTCCAGGATATCCCATATGGAAGTACTCCAGAGCACCGTTCGGGGATGGATGCCAGGGAAGAGGGCCTCGCATTCCCATTGTCTCCTAGCAACAAGACAGTTGAGATCTGAAGACTCTGCGGTAGCAATCGGGTTGGCTAGTTGAAATGGACTTTCCCGAGAATGGGGCCTGATATGTGTTTGTTTCCATGAGGGCATTGGAATGGGGCGGTGGCACCGGGACCCTGAAGTATTCTCCTAAGCTTTTGACATAGGTCCCATGCACAAGTTTCCTTGTCGAGACGAGATTTGTTCTGATGGGTGCCTCAGGAAATCCCCTATGCTGGTCTGGAATCCAGGCTTTTGAGGAGACATGCCTGTAAACCAAAGCAATGGATCCGATTATGGCCTAGGGTCCTGTATGGTTCCATCTTCTTCTCTGGGGACATCCATCTATGGTATGAGTGGAGGTTGATGCTCAGCTGGTGTCAGACCGCCCTTGTTTATACCGGGAAACCTACACTATTGTGATGGCCTCGGGAAATTTGGAGGGTTCTCCTAATTTGTACGATTTTGGACAATGGAATGGGCAGTGTTCCCATGGATTGGGTAGGCACAGTCCTAATGTGTGGCTCCAGGGGCCCCAGCCCGGAGGGAGTGTGGCCCAGGAATTTGAGGGCAGAAGTCTGAAAACACAAACTCAGCTTACGTTTGGGGAAGTACGTATGGCAGGTCCAATCTACAAACCATGAGAAGAACTCTTCAGGATATGAAGAAAGATCGAGTCTGAGGCACTTGCTCAGGCTTTGTCTCTGGATTTTGTATCAAATATGGGCGTGGAACGTGGGGAGGCCTCATGGGCCATGGACGAATCTTCCTCTCTGTGGATTTGTCCCAGTCCCAATTTCTTTCCGTCAATCTGTGGGATGGGAGTTCTCCTCTCAGGTTTGTTACCTCAGGTGTCCCAACCAAAGAGGAATTCCAAAGCAGAGCCCTGGGGAAGAGTGAAGGGACAACCCAAACTATGTTTAAAAATTGGGACCTAGGGGCATGGCAGGCCCAATATGCTGTCTCTTCATCCAACCACTGAGAGGCCTTACTTGAGGACTGGGCACAGGCTGAGGGTCACAATGTGTGTTTGTGACCAATGTGGCCCCGCCCATGCTCGCTCATGGGCCACACTGGTTTCAACTACACTGGACTTTGGACAACATGCCAATCACAAGGTCTCTTGCCATGAGGAAGGTGTTCTGATGTCTGCATCATTTTCAACCCTGGGCAGTGGTTGGAGATAAGGTCTAGGTTCTGAAGCCTGAAAAACCGAAGTTGGGAAGAGATGACGACCTAAGGCCATGGCGGGTCTGATATGCTCAGTGTGCGGTCAGCTGCCTGGGTGTTGGTCAGGAGGTTCTGGCTCAGGTTGTGTCAGACAGTGCATTAGTGCCCAGGTTTGACTATATGATTTGGGTACAGTCGAGTGCCGTGTAGGTTTATCCTCATTTGATGTGCCTGGGCTGCTCTTAGGCAAGATATTTTTTATAGATGGCAGGCAGAGTGCTGCATTGTGAGTCCGGAATTGCCAAACTTGAGGGCTTCTGGGCCAGGAGTGTGAGTACAGAAGTCTGAGAACACAAGCTAAACTTGGGCTTCAGGCAGAGGGCACAGCATGTACCCCCTGCAGAGTGAACCAATATCTCAAGCATCTGAAGTCACGGTGAGGATCAGATGTTGGCTCAGGTTGGAGTTTCAGTGCATGACTGCCCCTTCATGAACAGAGCGGAATCTCAAGGCCATGGAGGTTTTCCCACGTTGGGAGTTGTGGGATGCCCCCTTCAAGGATATATTCTGTGGGACAATTGAGACCTGTTGGTCAGCTCCAGGACATCCCATATGGAATGACTCCAGAGCACCGTTCGAGGATCGATGCCAGGGAATCCCGCCTCGCATTCCAATTTTCTCCCAGCAACAATACAGTTGAGTTTTGATGGCTCTGCGGGAGAAATCGGGGCGGCTGTGTTGAAATGGACTTTCCCGAGGTTGGGGCCTAATATGTGTTTGTGTCCATGAGGGCCTTGGAATGGGGCGGTGACCCCGGGACCCTCAAGTATTCTCCTAAGCTTTTGACATAGGTCCCATGCACAAGTTTCCTTGTGGAAACGAGATTTTTCTGATGGATGCCTCAAAAAACCCCCTATGCTGGTCTTGGAATCCAGGCTTTTGAGGAGACATGTCTGTAAACCAAAGCAATGGATCCGAATATGGCCTAGGGTCCTGTCTGGTTCCATCTTCTTCTCTGGGGACATCCATTTATGATATGAGTGGAGGTAGATGCTCAGCTGGTGTCAGACCGCCCTTGTTTGTCCCCGGAGACCTACACTATTGGAATGGCCTCGGGGACTTTGGAGAGTTCTCCTAATTTGTACGATTTTGGATAATGGAATGGGCAGAATGTTCATGGATTGTGTAGGCACAGTCCTAATGTGTGGCTCCAGGGGCCCCAGCCTGGAGGGTGTGTGGCCCAGGAATCTGAGGACAGAAGTCTGAAAACACAAACTCAGCTTAGGTTGGGAACGTAGGTATGGCAGGGCCAATCTACAAACCATGAGAAGGACTCTTCAGGATATGAAGAAATAGCGAGTCTGAGGCGCTTGCTCAGGCTTTTGTCTCTGGATTTTGTATCAAAGATGGGCGTGGAACGTGGGGAGGCCTCATGGGCCATGGATGAATCTTCCTCTCTGTGGATTTGGCCCGGTCCCAATTTCTTTCCGTCAATCTGTGGGATGGGAGGTCTCCTCTCAGGTTTGTTACCTCAGGTGTCCCAACCAAAGAGGAATTCCAAAGCAGAGCCCTGGGGAAGAGTGAAGGGACAACCCAAACGATGGTTATAAATTGGGGCCTAGGGGCATGGCAGACCCAATATGCTGTCTCTTCATCCAGCCACTGAGTGGCCTTACTTAAAGACTGGGCACAGGCTGAGGGTCAGCATGTGTGTTTGTGACCAATGTGGCCCACGAGCATGGGCGGGGCCTCATGGGCCACACTGGTTTCAACTACACTGAACTTTGGATAACATGCCAATCACAAGGTCTCTTGCCATGGGGAAGGAGCTCTGATTTCTGCATCATTTTCAACCCTGGGCAGTGTTTGGAGATAAGGTCTACGTTCTGAAGCCTGAAAACCGCAGTTGGGAAGAGATGATGACCTAAGGCCATGGCGGGTCTGATGTGCTCAGTGTGCGGTCAGCTGCCTGGGTGTTGGTCCGGAGGTTCGGGTTCAGGTTGTGTCAGACAGTGAATTAGTACCCAGGTTAGACTATATAATTCAGGTACAGTCGAGAACCGTGTAGGTTTATCCTCATTTGAGGTGCCTGGGCTACTCATTAGGCAATATATTTTTTCTAGAGGCAGGCAGAGTGCTGCATTGTGGGTCCGGTATTGCCAAACATGAGGGATTCTGGACCAGGAGTGTGAGGACAAGTCTGAGAACAGAAGCTAGACTTGGGCTTCAGGCCGAGGGCACGGCTGGTACCCCCTGCAGATCTGAACGAATATCTCATGCTTCTGAGTCACGGCGAGGATCAGACGTTGGCTCGGGTTGGAGTTTCTGTGCTTGACTGCCCCTTCATGAACGGAGCGGAATCTCAAGGCCATGGAGGTTTTCCCACGTTGGGAGTTGTGGGATGCCCCCTTCAAGGATTCCTTCTGCGGGACAATTGAGACCTGTTGGGCAGTTCCAGGATATCCCATATGAAAGGACTCCAGAGCACCGTTCGGGGTGGATGCCTGGGAAGCGGGCCTCGCATTCCAAATGTCTCCTAGCAACAAGACAGTTGAGATCGGATAGCTCTGCGGGAGCAACCGGCGTGGCTGAGTTGAAATGGACTTTTAGGATCGGGCCCATTGTGTGTTTGTGTCCATGAGGGCCTTGGAATGGGGCGGTGGCACCGGGACCCTGAAGTATTCTCCTAAGCTTTTGACATACCTCCCATGCACAAGTTTCCTTGTGGATATGAGATTTCTTCTGAGGGATGCCTCAGGAAACCCCCTATGCTGGTATTGGAATCCAGGCTTTTGAGGAGACATGCCTGTAAACCAAAACAATGGATCCGATTATGGCCTAGGGTCCTGTATGGTTCCATCTTCTTCTCTGGTGATATCCATCTATGGAATGAGTGGAGGGAGATGCTCACCTGGTGTCACACTGCCCTTGTTTGTCCCTGGAGACCTACACTATTGGGATGGCCTCGGGGACTTTGGAGAGTTTTCTTAATTGGTGAGATTTTGGACAATGGAATGGGCAGAATTCCCATGGATTGGGTAGGCACAGTCCTAATGTGTGGCTCCAGGGGCCCCAGCCTGGAGGGTGTGCGGCCCAGGACTTTGAGGACAGAAGTCTGAAAACACAAACTCAGCTAAGGTTTTGGGACGTAGGTATGGAAGGCCCAATCTACAAACCATGAGAAGTACCCCTCAGGATATGAAGCATGGGCGGGGCCTCATGGGCCACACTGGTTTCAACTACACTGAACTTTGGATAACATGCCAATCACAAGGTCTCTTGCCATGGGGAAGGAGCTCTGATTTCTGCATCATTTTCAACCCTGGGCCGTGGTTGGAGATAAGGTCTAGGTTCTGAAGCCTGAAAACCACAGTTGGGAAGTGATGACGATCTAAGGCCATGTCGGGGCTCATGTGCTCAGTGTGCGGTCAGCTGCCTGGGTGTTGGTCCAGAGTTTCGGTTTCAGGTTGTGTCAGACAGTGCATTATTGCCCAGGTTAGACTATATAATTTAGGTACACTCGAGTGCCGTGTAAGTTTATCCTCATTTGAGGTGCCTGGGAAAATCATTAGGCAATATATTTTTCCCAGAGGGCAGGCATATTGCTGCTTTGAGGGTCCGGAATTGCCAAACTTGAGGGCTTCTGGGCCAAGAGTGTGAGGACAGAAGTTTCAGAACACAAGCTAGACTTGGGCTTCAGGCCTTGGGTAGGGCAATGGGTATGGCAAATACCCCCTGCAGATCTGAACCAATATCTCATGTATCTGAAGTCACGGCGAGGATCAGAAGTTGGCTCGGGTTGGAGTTTCTGTGCATGTCTGCCCCTCCATGAACGGAGCGGAATCTCAAGGCCATGGAGGTTTTCCAACGTTGGGAGTGTGGGATCCCCCTTCAAAGATTCCTTCTGCGGGACAATTGAGCACTGTTGGTCAGCTCCAGGACAATCCATATGGAATGACTGCAGTGCACCGTTCGAGGACTGATGCCAGGGAAGCCAGCCTCGCATTCCAATTGTCTCCTAGCAACAAGACAGTTGAGTTCTATGGCTCTGATTGAGCAATCGGGGCGGCTGTGTTGAAATGGACTTTCCCGAGGTTGGGGCCTAATGTGTGTTTGTGTCCATGAGGACCTTGGAATGGAGCGGTGGCACTGGGACCCTGAAGTATTCTCCTAAGCTTTTGACATAGGTCCCATGCACAAGTTTCCTCGTGGAGACGAGTTTTGTTCTGATGGGTGCCTCAGGAAACCCCCTATGCTGGTCTTGGAATCCAGGCTCTTGAGGAGATATGCCTGTAAACCAAAGCAATGGATCCGATTATGGCCTAGGGTCCTGTCTGGTTCCATCTTCTTCTCTGGGGACATCCATTTATGGTATGAGTGGATGTAGATGCTCAGCTGGTGTCAGACCGCCCTTGTTTGTCCCGGGAGACCTACACTATTGGGATGGTCTTGGGGACTTTGGAGGGTTCTTCTAATTTGTACGATTTTGAACAATGGAATGGGCAGAATTCCCATGGATTGGGTAGGCACAATCCTAATGTGTGGCTCCAGGGGCCCCAGCCTGGAGGGTGTGTGGCCCAGAAATTTGAGGACAGAAGTCTGAAAACACAAACTCAGCTTAGGTTGGGGACGTAGGTATGGCAGGTCCAATCTACAAACCATGAGAAGAACTCTTCAGGATATGAAGAAAGAGCGAGTCTGAGGCGCTTGCTCAGGCTTTTGTCTCTGGATTTTGTATCAAAGATGGGCGTGGAATGTGGGGAGGCCTCATGGGCCATGGATGAATCTTCCTCTCTGTTGATTTGTCCCGGTCCCAATTTCTTTCCATCAATCTGTGGAATGGGAGGTATCCTCTCAGGTTTGTTAATTCAGGTGTCCCAACCAAAGAGGAATTCCAAAGCAGAGCCCTGGGGAAGAGTGAAGGGACAACCCAAACGATGGTTAAAAATTGGGGCCTAGGGGCATGGCAGGCCCAATATGCTGTCTCTTCATCCAGCCCCTGAGTGGCCTTACTTAAGGACTGGGCACAGCCTGAGAGTCACAATGTGTGTTTGTGACCAATATGGCCGCGAGCATGGGCGGGGCCTCATGGGCCATACTGGTTTCAACTACACTGAACTTAGGACAATATGCCAATCACAAGGTCTCTTGCCATGGGGAAGGAGCTCTGATTTCTGCATCATTTTCAACCCTGGGCAGTGGTTGGATATAAGGTCTAGGATCTGAAGTCTGAAAACCGCAGTTGGGAAGAGATGACGACCTAAAGCCATGGCGGGTCTGATGTGCTCAGTGTGCGGTCAGCTGCCTGGGTGTTGGTCCGGAGGTTCGGGTTCAGGTTGTGTCAGACAGTGCATTAGTGCCCAGGTTAGACTATATAATTTAGGTACCGTCAGGTGTCGTTTAAGTTTATCCTCATTTGAAGTGCCTGGGCAAATCATTAGGCAAGATATTTTTTCTAGAGGGGAGGCAGGGTGCTGCATTGTGGGTCCGGAATTGCCAAACTTGAGGGCTTCTGGGCCAGGAGTATGAGGACAGAAGTCTGAGAACACAAACTAGACTTGGCCTTCAGGCCGAGGGCACGGCAGGTACCGCCTGCAGATCTGAAACAATATCTCTTGCATCTGAAGTCACGGCGAGGATCAGACTTTGCCTCGGGTTGGAGTTTCTGTGCATGACTGCCCCTTCATGAACGGAGCGGAATCTCAAGGCCATGGAGGTTTTCCCACGTTGGGAGTTGTGGGATGCCCCCTTCAAGGATTCCTTCTGCGGGACAATTGAGACCTGTTGGGCAGCTCCAGGATATCCCATATGGAAGTACTCCAGAGCACCGTTCGGGGATGGATGCCAGGGAAGTGGGCCTCGCATTCCAATTGTCTCCTAGCAACAAGACAGTTGAGATCTGAAGACTCTGCGGTAGCAACCGGGTTGGCTAGTTGAAATGGACTTTCCCGAGAATGGGGCCTGATATGTGTTTGTTTCCATGAGGGCATTGGAATGGGGCGGTGGCACCGGGACCCTGAAGTATTCTCCTAAGCTTTTGACATAGGTCCCATGCACAAGTTTCCTTGTCGAGACGAGATTTGTTCTGATGGGTGCCTCAGGAAATCCCCTATGCTGGTCTGGAATCCAGGCTTTTGAGGAGACATGCCTGTAAACCAAAGCAATGGATCCGATTATGGCCTAGGGTCCTGTATGGTTCCATCTTCTTCTCTGGGGACATCCATCTATGGTATGAGTGGAGGTTGATGCTCAGCTGGTGTCAGACCGCCCTTGTTTATACCGGGAAACCTACACTATTGTGATGGCCTCGGGAAATTTGGAGGGTTCTCCTAATTTGTACGATTTTGGACAATGGAATGGGCAGTGTTCCCATGGATTGGGTAGGCACAGTCCTAATGTGTGGCTCCAGGGGCCCCAGCCCGGAGGGAGTGTGGCCCAGGAATTTGAGGGCAGAAGTCTGAAAACACAAAATCAGCTTACGTTTGGGGAAGTACGTATGGCAGGTCCAATCTACAAACCATGAGAAGAACTCTTCAGGATATGAAGAAAGATCGAGTCTGAGGCACTTGCTCAGGCTTTTGTCTCTGGATTTTGTATCAAATATGGGCGTGGAACGTGGGGAGGCCTCATGGGCCATGGACGAATCTTCCTCTCTGTGGATTTGTCCCAGTCCCAATTTCTTTCCGTCAATCTGTGGGTTGGGAGTTCTCCTCTCAGGTTTGTTACCTCAGGTGTCCCAACCAAAGAGGAATTCCAAAGCAGAGCCCTGGGGAAGAGTGAAGGGACAACCCAAACTATGTTTAAAAATTGGGACCTAGGGGCATGGCAGGCCCAATATGCTGTCTCTTCATCCAACCACTGAGAGGCCTTACTTGAGGACTGGGCACAGGCTGAGGGTCTCAATGTGTGTTTGTGACCAATGTGGCCCGCGAGCATGGGCGGGGCCTCATGGGCCACACTGGTTTCAACTACACTGGACTTTGGACAACATGCCAATCACAAGGTCTCTTGCCATGAGGAAGGTGTTCTGATGTCTGCATCATTTTCAACCCTGGGCAGTGGTTGGAGATAAGGTCTAGGTTCTGAAGCCTGAAAAACCGAAGTTGGGAAGAGATGACGACCTAAGGCCATGGCGGGTCTGATATGTTCAGTGTGCGGTCAGCTGCCTGGGTGTTGGTCAGGAGGTTCTGGCTCAGGTTGTGTCAGACAGTGCATTAGTGCCCAGGTTTGACTATATGATTTGGGTACAGTCGAGTGCCGTGTAGGTTTATCCTCATTTGATGTGCCTGGGCTGCTCTTAGGCAAGATATTTTTTATAGATGGCAGGCAGAGTGCTGCATTGTGAGTCCGGAATTGCCAAACTTGGGGGCTTCTGGGCCAGGAGTGTGAGGACAGAAGTCTGAGAACACAAGCTAAACTTGGGCTTCAGGCAGAGGGCACAGCATGTACCCCCTGCAGAGTGAACCAATATCTCAAGCATCTGAAGTCACGGTGAGGATCAGATGTTGGCTCAGGTTGGAGTTTCTGTGCATGACTGCCCCTTCATGAACAGAGCGGAATCTCAAGGCCATGGAGGTTTTCCCACGTTGGGAGTTGTGGGATGCCCCCTTCAAGGATTCCTTCTGCGGGACAATTGAGACCTGTTGGTCAGCTCCAGGACATCCCATATGGAATGACTCCAGAGCACCGTTCGAGGATCGATGCCAGGGAATCCCGCCTCGCATTCCAATTTTCTCCCAGCAACAAGACAGTTGAGTTTTGATGGCTCTGCGGGAGCAATCGGGGCGCCTGTGTTGAAATGGACT
This sequence comes from Mustela nivalis, assembly GCF_964662115.1. Taxonomy (NCBI): domain Eukaryota; kingdom Metazoa; phylum Chordata; class Mammalia; order Carnivora; family Mustelidae; genus Mustela; species Mustela nivalis. The sequence goes on from NW_028135623.1 coordinate 26,002, forward strand.
TTTTCGAGGTTGGGGCCTAATATGTGTTTGTGTCCATGAGGGCCTTGGAATGGGGCGGTGACACCGGGACCCTGAAGTATTCTCCTAAGCTTTTGACATAGGTCCCATGCACAAGTTTCCTTGTGGAAACGAGATTTGTTCTGATGGGTGCCTCAAAAAACCCCCTATGCTGGTCTTGGAATCCAGGCTTTTGAGGAGACATGTCTGTAAACCAAAGCAATGGATCCGAATATGGCCTAGGGTCCTGTCTGGTTCCATCTTCTTCTCTGGGGACATCCATTTATGATATGACTGGAGGTAGATGCTCAGCTGGTGTCAGACCGCCCTTGTTTGTCCCCGGAGACCTACACTATTGGAATGGCCTCGGGGACTTTGGAGAGTTCTCCTAATTTGTACGAATTTGGATAATGGAATGGGCAGAATGCCCATGGATTGGATAGGCACAGTCCTAATGTGTGGCTCCAGGGGCCCCAGCCTGGAGGGTGTGTGGCCCAGGAATCTGAGGACAGAAGTCTGAAAACACAAACTCAGCTTAGGTTGGGAACGGAGGTATGGCAGGGCCAATCTACAAACCATGAGAAGGACTCTTCAGGATATGAAGAAAGAGCGAGTCTGAGGCGCTTGCTCAGGCTTTTGTCTCTGGATTTTGTATCAAAGATGGGCGTGGAACGTGGGGAGGCCTCATGGGCCATGGACGAATCTTCCTCTCTGTGGATTTGGCCCGGTCCCAATTTCTTTCCGTCAATCTGTGGGATGGGAGGTCTCCTCTCAGGTTTGTTACCTCAGGTGTCCCAACCAAAGAGGAATTCCAAAGCAGAGCCCTGGGGAAGAGTGAAGGGACAACCCAAACGATGGTTATAAATTGGGGCCTAGGGGCATGGCAGACCCAATATGCTGTCTCTTCATCCAGCCACTGAGTGGCCTTACTTAAAGACTGGGCACAGGCTGAGGGGGCATGTGTGTTTGTGACCAATGTGGCCCGCGAGCATGGGCGGGGCCTCATGGGCCACACTGGTTTCAACTACACTGAACTTTGGATAACATGCCAATCACAAGGTCTCTTGCCATGGGGAAGGAGCTCTGATTTCTGCATCATTTTCAACCCTGGGCAGTGTTTGGAGATAAGGTCTACGTTCTGAAGCCTGAAAACCGCAGTTGGGAAGAGATGACGACCTAAGGCCATTGCGGGTCTGATGTGCTCAGTGTGCGGTCAGCTGCCTGGGTGTTGGTCCGGAGGTTCGGGTTCAGGTTGTGTCAGACAGTGAATTAGTACCCAGGTTAGACTATATAATTCAGGTACAGTCGAGAGCCGTGTAGGTTTATCCTCATTTGAGGTGCCTGGGCTACTCATTAGGCAATATATTTTTTCTAGAGGCAGGCAGAGTGCTGCATTGTGGGTCCGGTATTGCCAAACATGAGGGATTCTGGACCAGGAGTGTGAGGACAAGTCTGAGAACAGAAGCTAGACTTGGGCTTCAGGCCGAGGGCACGGCTGGTACCCCCTGCAGATCTGAACGAATATCTCATGCTTCTGAAGTCACGGCGAGGATCAGACGTTGGCTCGGGTTGGAGTTTCTGTGCATGACTGCCCCTTCATGAACGGAGCGGAATCTCAAGGCCATGGAGGTTTTCCCACGTTGGGAGTTGTGGTATGCCCCCTTCAAGGATTCCTTCTGCGGGACAATTGAGACCTGTTGGGCAGCTCCAGGATATCCCATATGGAAGGACTCCAGAGCACCGTTTGGGGTGGATGCCTGGGAAGCGGGCCTCGCATTCCAAATGTCTCCTAGCAACAAGACAGTTGAGATTGGATAGCTCTGCGGGAGCAACCGGCGTGGCTGAGTTGAAATGGACTTTTAGGATCGGGCCCATTGTGTGTTTGTGTCCATGAGGGCCTTGGAATGGGGCGTTAGCACCGGGACCCTGAAGTATTCTCCTAAGCTTTTGACATACCTCCCATGCACAAGTTTCCTTGTGGAGATGAGATTTGTTCTGAGGGGTGCCTCAGGAAACCCCCCATGCTGGTATTGGAATCCAGGCTTTTGAGGAGACATGCCTGTAAACCAAAACAATGGATCCGATTATGGCCTAGGGTCCTGTCTGGTTCAATCTTCTTCTCTGGTGATATCCATCTATGGAATGAGTGGAGGGAGATGCTCACCTGGTGTCACACCGCCCTTGTTTGTCCCTGGAGACCTACACTATTGGGATGGCCTCGGGGACTTTGGAGAGTTTTCTTAATTGGTGAGATTTTGGACAATGGAATGGGCAGAATTCCCATGGATTGGGTAGGCACAGTCCTAATGTGTGGCTCCAGGGGCCCCAGCCTGGAGGGTGTGCGGCCCAGGACTTTGAGGACAGAAGTCTGAAAACACAAACTCAGCTAAGGTTTTGGGACGTAGGTATGGGAGGCCCAATCTACAAACCATGAGAAGTACCCCTCAGGATATGAAGAAAGAGCGAGTCTGAGTCACTTGCTCAGGATTTTGTCTCTGGATTTTGTATCAAAGATGGGCGTGGAACGTGGGGAGGCCTCATGGGCCATGGACGAATCTTCCTCTCTGTGGATTTGACCCGGTCCCAATTTCGTTCCGTCAATCTGTGGGATGGGAGGTCTCCTCTCAGGTTTGTTACCTCAGGTGTCCCAACCAAAGAGGAATTCCAAAGCAGAGCCCTGGGGAAGAGTGAAGGGACAACCCAAACGATGGTTATAAATTGGGGCCTAGGGGCATGGCAGACCCTATATGCTGTCTCTTCATCCAGCCACTGAGTGGCCTTACTTAAAGACTGGGCACAGGCTGAGGGTCAGCATGTGTGTTTGTGACCAATGTGGCCCGTGAGCATGGGCGGGGCCTCTTGGGCCACACTGGTTTCAACTACACTGAACTTTGGATAACATGCCAATCACAAGGTCTCTTGCCATGGGGAAGGAGCTCTGATTTCTGCATCATTTTCAACCCTGGGCCGTGGTTGGAGATAAGGTCTAGGTTCTGATGCCTGAAAACCACATTTGGGAAGTGATGACGATCTAAGGCCATGTCGGGGCTCATGTGCTCAGTGTGCGGTCAGCTGCCTGAGTGTTGGTCCAGAGTTTCGGGTTCAGGTTGTGTCAGACAGTGCATTATTGCCCAGGTTAGACTATATAATTTAGGTACAGTCGAGTGCCGTGTAAGTTTATCCTCATTTGAGGTGCCTGGGAAAATCATTAGGCAATATATTTTTCCCAGAGGGCAGGCATATTGCTGCATTGAGGGTCCGGAATTGCCAAACTTGAGGGCTTCTGGGCCAAGAGTGTGAGGACAGAAGTTTCAGAACACAAGCTAGACTTGGGCTTCAGGCCTTGGGTAGGGCAATGGGTATGACAAATACCCCCTGCAGATCTGAACCAATATCTCATGTATCTGAAGTCACGGCGAGGATCAGAAGTTGGCTCGGGTTGGAGTTTCTGTGCATGTCTGCCCCTCCATGAACGGAGCGGAATCTCAAGGCCATGGAGGTTTTCCAACGTTGGGAGTGTGGGATCCCCCTTCAAGGATTCCTTCTGCGGGACAATTGAGCACTGTTGGTCAGCTCCAGGACAATCCATATGGAATGACTGCAGTGCACCGTTCGAGGACTGATGCCAGGGAAGCCAGCCTCGCATTCCAATTGTCTCCTAGCAACAAGACAGTTGAGTTCTATGGCTCTGACTGAGCAATCGGGGCGGCTGTGTTGAAATGGACTTTCCCGAGGTTGGGGCCTAATGTGTGTTTGTGTCCATGAGGACCTTGGAATGGAGCGGTGGCACTGGGACCCTGAAGTATTCTCCTAAGCTTTTGACATAGGTCCCATGCACAAGTTTCCTCGTGGAGACGAGTTTTGTTCTGATGGGTGCCTCAGGAAACCCCCTATGCTGGTCTTGGAATCCAGGCTCTTGAGGAGATATGCCTGTAAACCAAAGCAATGGATCCGATTATGGCCTAATGTCCTGTCTGGTTCCATCTTCTTCTCTGGGGACATCCATTTATGGTATGAGTGGACGTAGATGCTCAGCTGGTGTCAGACCGCCCTTGTTTGTCCCGGGAGACCTACACTATTGGGATGGCCTTGGGGACTTTGGAGGGTTCTTCTAATTTGTACGATTTTGGACAATGGAATGGGCAGAATTCCCATGGATTGGGTAGGCACAGTCCTAATGTGTGGCTCCAGGGGCCCCAGCCTGGAGGGTGTGTGGCCCAGAAATTTGAGGACAGAAGTCTGAAAACACAAACTCAGCTTAGGTTGGGGACGTAGGTATGGCAGGTCCAATCTACAAACCATGAGAAGAACTCTTCAGGATATGAAGAAAGAGCGAGTCTGAGGCGCTTGCTCAGGCTTTTGTCTCTGGATTTTGTATCAAAGATGGGCGTGGAATGTGGGGAGGCCTCATGGGCCATGGATGAATCTTCCTCTCTGTTGATTTGTCCCGGTCCCAATTTCTTTCCATCAATCTGTGGAATGGGAGGTATCCTCTCAGGTTTGTTAATTCAGGTGTCCCAACCAAAGAGGAATTCCAAAGCAGAGCCCTGGGGAGGAGTGAAGGGACAACCCAAACGATGGTTAAAAATTGGGGCCTAGGGGCATGGCAGGCCCAATATGCTGTCTCTTCATCCAGCCACTGAGTGGCCTTACTTAAGGACTGGGCACAGCCTGAGAGTCACAATGTGTGTTTATGACCAATGTGGCCGCGAGCATGGGCGGGGCCTCATGGGCCATACTGGTTTCAACTACACTGAACTTAGGACAATATGCCAATTACAAGGTCTCTTGCCATGGGGAAGGAGCTCTGATTTCTGCATCATTTTCAACCCTGGGCAGTGGTTGGATATAAGGTCTAGGATCTGAAGTCTGAAAACCGCAGTTGGGAAGAGATGACGACCTAAAGCCATGGCGGGTCTGATGTGCTCAGTGTGCGGTCAGCTGCCTGGGTGTTGGTCCGGAGGTTCGGGTTCAGGTTGTGTCAGACAGTGCATTAGTGCCCAGGTTAGACTATATAATTTAGGTACCGTCGAGTGCCGTTTAAGTTTATCCTCATTTGAAGTGCCTGGGCAAATCATTAGGCAAGATATTTTTTCTAGAGGGGAGGCAGGGTGCTGCATTGTGGGTCCGGAATTGCCAAACTTGAGGGCTTCTGGGCCAGGAGTATGAGGACAGAAGTCTGAGAACACAAGCTAGACTTGGGCTTCAGGCCGAGGGCACGGCAGGTACCGCCTGCAGATCTGAAACAATATCTCTTGCATCTGAAGTCACGGCGAGGATCAGACTTTGCCTCGGGTTGGAGTTTCTGTGCATGACTGCCCCTTCATGAACGGAGCGGAATTTCAAGGCCATGGAGGTTTTCCCACGTTGGGAGTTGTGGGATGCCCCCTTCAAGGATTCCTTCTGCGGGACAATTGAGACCTGTTGGGCAGCTCCAGGATATCCCATATGGAAGTACTCCAGAGCACCGTTCGGGGATGGATGCCAGGGAAGTGGGCCTCGCATTCCAATTGTCTCCTAGCAACAAGACAGTTGAGATCTGAAGACTCTGCGGTAGCAACCGGGTTGGCTAGTTGAAATGGACTTTCCCGAGAATGGGGCCTGATATGTGTTTGTTTCCATGAGGGCATTGGAATGGGGCGGTGGCACCGGGACCCTGAAGTATTCTCCTAAGCTTTTGACATAGGTCCCATGCACAAGTTTCCTTGTCGAGACGAGATTTGTTCTGATGGGTGCCTCAGGAAATCCCCTATGCTGGTCTGGAATCCAGGCTTTTGAGGAGACATGCCTGTAAACCAAAGCAATGGATCCGATTATGGCCTAGGGTCCTGTCTGGTTCCATCTTCTTCTCTGGGGACATCCATCTATGGTATGAGTGGAGGTTGATGCTCAGCTGGTGTCAGACCGCCCTTGTTTATACCGGGAAACCTACACTATTGTGATGGCCTCGGGAAATTTGGAGGGTTCTCCTAATTTGTACGATTTTGGACAATGGAATGGGCAGTGTTCCCATGGATTGGGTAGGCACAGTCCTAATGTGTGGCTCCAGGGGCCCCAGCCCGGAGGGAGTGTGGCCCAGGAATTTGAGGGCAGAAGTCTGAAAACACAAACTCAGCTTACGTTTGGGAAAGTACGTATGGCAGGTCCAATCTACAAACCATGAGAAGAACTCTTCAGGATATGAAGAAAGATCGAGTCTGAGGCACTTGCTCAGGCTTTTGTCTCTGGATTTTGTATCAAATATGGCGTGGAACGTGGGGAGGCCTCATGGGCCATGGACGAATCTTCCTCTCTGTGGATTTGTCCCAGTCCCAATTTCTTTCCATCAATCTGTGGGATGGGAGTTCTCCTCTCAGGTTTGTTACCTCAGGTGTCCCAACCAAAGAGGAATTCCAAAGCAGAGCCCTGGGGAAGAGTGAAGGGACAACCCAAACTATGTTTAAAAATTGGGACCTAGGGGCATGGCAGGCCCAATATGCTGTCTCTTCATCCAACCACTGAGAGGCCTTACTTGAGGACTGGGCACAGGCTGAGGGTCTCAATGTGTGTTTGTGACCAATGTGGCCCACGAGCATGGGCGGGGCCTCATGGGCCACACTGGTTTCAACTACACTGGACTTTGGACAACATGCCAATCACAAGGTCTCTTGCCATGAGGAAGGTGTTCTGATGTCTGCATCATTTTCAACCCTGGGCAGTGGTTGGAGATAAGGTCTAGGTTCTGAAGCCTGAAAAACCGAAGTTGGGAAGAGATGACGACCTAAGGCCATGGCGGGTCTGATATGCTCAGTGTGCGGTCAGCTGCCTGGGTGTTGGTCAGGAGGTTCTGGCTCAGGTTGTGTCAGACAGTGCATTAGTGCCCAGGTTTGACTATATGATTTGGGTACAGTCGAGTGCCGTGTAGGTTTATCCTCATTTGATGTGCCTGGGCTGCTCTTAGGCAAGATATTTTTTATAGATGGCAGGCAGAGTGCTGCATTGTGAGTCCGGAATTGCCAAACTTGGGGGCTTCTGGGCCAGGAGTGTGAGGACAGAAGACTGAGAACACAAGCTAAACTTGGGCTTCAGGCAGAGGGCACAGCATGTACCCCCTGCAGAGTGAACCAATATCTCAAGCATCTGAAGTCACGGTGAGGATCAGATGTTGGCTCAGGTTGGAGTTTCTGTGCATGACTGCCCCTTCATGAACAGAGCGGAATCTCAAGGCCATGGAGGTTTTCCCACGTTGGGAGTTGTGGGATGCCCCCTTCAAGGATTCCTTCTGCGGGACAATTGAGACCTGTTGGTCAGCTCCAGGACATCCCATATGGAATGACTCCAGAGCACCGTTCGAGGATCGATGCCAGGGAATCCCGTCTCACATTCCAATTTTCTCCCAGCAACAAGACAGTTGAGTTTTGATGGCTCTGCGGGAGCAATCGGGGCGGCTGTGTTGAAATGGACTTTTTCGAGGTTGGGGCCTAATATGTGTTTGTGTCCATGAGGGCCTTGGAATGGGGCGGTGACACCGGGACCCTGAAGTATTCTCCTAAGCTTTTGACATAGGTCCCATGCACAAGTTTCCTTGTGGAAACGAGATTTGTTCTGATGGGTGCCTCAAAAAACCCCCTATGCTGGTCTTGGAATCCAGGCTTTTGAGGAGACATGTCTGTAAACCAAAGCAATGGATCCGAATATGGCCTAGGGTCCTGTCTGGTTCCATCTTCTTCTCTGGGGACATCCATTTATGATATGAGTGGAGGTAGATGCTCAGCTGGTGTCAGACCGCCCTTGTTTGTCCCCGGAGACCTACACTATTGGAATGGCCTCGGGGACTTTGGAGAGTTCTCCTAATTTGTACGAATTTGGATAATGGAATGGGCAGAATGCCCATGGATTGGATAGGCACAGTCCTAATGTGTGGCTCCAGGGGCCCCTGCCTGGAGTGTGTGTGGCCCAGGAATCTGAGGACAGAAGTCTGAAAACACAAACTCAGCTTATGTTGGGAACGGAGGTATGGCAGGGCCAATCTACAAACCATGAGAAGGACTCTTCAGGATATGAAGAAAGAGCGAGTCTGAGGCGCTTGCTCAGGCTTTTGTCTCTGGATTTTGTATCAAAGATGGGCGTGGAACGTGGGGAGGCCTCATGGGCCATGGACGAATCTTCCTCTCTGTGGATTTGGCCCGGTCCCAATTTCTTTCCGTCAATCTGTGGGATGGGAGGTCTCCTCTCAGGTTTGTTACCTCAGGTGTCCCAACCAAAGAGGAATTCCAAAGCAGAGCCCTGGGGAAGAGTGAAGGGACAACCCAAACGATGGTTATAAATTGGGGCCTAGGGGCATGGCAGACCCAATATGCTGTCTCTTCATCCAGCCACTGAGTGGCCTTACTTAAAGACTGGGCACAGGCTGAGGGTCAGCATGTGTGTTTGTGACCAATGTGGCCCGCGAGCATGGGCGGGGCCTCATGGGCCACACTGGTTTCAACTACACTGAACTTTGGATAACATGCCAACCACAAGGTCTCTTGCCATGGGGAAGGAGCTCTGATTTCTGCATCATTTTCAACCCTGGGCAGTGTTTGGAGATAAGGTCTACGTTCTGAAGCCTGAAAACCGCAGTTGGGAAGAGATGACGACCTAAGGCCATGGCGGGTCTGATGTGCTCAGTGTGCGGTCAGCTGCCTGGGTGTTGGTCCGGAGGTTCGGGTTCAGGTTGTGTCAGACAGTGAATTAGTACCCAGGTTAGACTATATAATTCAGGTACAGTCGAGAGCCGTGTAGGTTTATCCTCATTTGAGGTGCCTGGGCTACTCATTAGGCAATATATTTTTTCTAGAGGCAGGCAGAGTGCTGCATTGTGGGTCCGGTATTGCCAAACATGAGGGATTCTGGACCAGGAGTGTGAGGACAAGTCTGAGAACAGAAGCTAGACTTGGGCTTCAGGCCGAGGGCACGGCTGGTACCCCCTGCAATTCTGAACGAATATCTCATGCTTCTGAAGTCACGGCGAGGATCAGACGTTGGCTCGGGTTGGAGTTTCTGTGCATGACTGCCCCTTCATGAACGGAGCGGAATCTCAAGGCCATGGAGGTTTTCCCACGTTGGGAGTTGTGGGATGCCCCCTTCAAGGATTCCTTCTGCGGGACAATTGAGACCTGTTGGGCAGCTCCAGGATATCCCATATGGAAGGACTCCAGAGCACCGTTCGGGGTGGATGCCTGGGAAGCGGGCCTCGCATTCCAAATGTCTCCTAGCAACAAGACAGTTGAGATCGGATAGCTCTGCGGGAGCAACCGGCGTGGCTGAGTTGAAATGGACTTTTAGGATCGGGCCCATTGTGTGTTTGTGTCCATGAGGGCCTTGGAATGGGGCGTTGGCACCGGGACCCTGAAGTATTCTCCTAAGCTTTTGACATACCTCCCATGCACAAGTTTCCTTGTGGAGATGAGATTTGTTCTGAGGGGTGCCTCAGGAAACCCCCCATGCTGGTATTGGAATCCAGGCTTTTGAGGAGACATGCCTGTAAACCAAAACAATGGATCCGATTATGGCCTAGGGTCCTGTCTGGTTCAATCTTCTTCTCTGGTGATATCCATCTATGGAATGAGTGGAGGGAGATGCTCACCTGGTGTCACACCGCCCTTGTTTGTCCCTGGAGACCTACACTATTGGGATGGCCTCGGGGACTTTGGAGAGTTTTCTTAATTGGTGAGATTTTGGACAATGGAATGGGCAGAATTCCCATGGATTGGGTAGGCACAGTCCTAATGTGTGGCTCCAGGGGCCCCAGCCTGGAGGGTGTGCGGCCCAGGACATTGAGGACAGAAGTCTGAAAACACAAACTCAGCTAAGGTTTTGGGACGTAGGTATGGGAGGCCCAATCTACAAACCATGAGAAGTACCCCTCAGGATATGAAGAAAGAGCGAGTCTGAGGCACTTGCTCAGGATTTTGTCTCTGGATTTTGTATCAAAGATGGGCGTGGAACGTGGGGAGGCCTCATGGGCCATGGACGAATCTTCCTCTCTGTGGATTTGACCCGGTCCCAATTTCGTTCCGTCAATCTGTGGGATGGGAGGTCTCCTCTCAGGTTTGTTACCTCAGGTGACCCAACCAAAGAGGAATTCCAAAGCAGAGCCCTGGGGAAGAGTGAAGGGACAACCCAAACGATGGTTATAAATTGGGGCCTAGGAGCATGGCAGACCCAATATGCTGTCTCTTCATCCAGCCACTGAGTGGCCTTACTTAAAGACTGGGCACAGGCTGAGGGTCAGCATGTGTGTTTGTGACCAATGTGGCCCGTGAGCATGGGCGGGGCCTCATGGGCCACACTGGTTTCAACTACACTGAACTTTGGATAACATGCCAATCACAAGGTCTCTTGCCATGGGGAAGGAGCTCTGATTTCTGCATCATTTTCAACCCTGGGCCGTGGTTGGAGATAAGGTCTAGGTTCTGAAGCCTGAAAACCACAGTTGGGAAGTGATGACGATCTAAGGCCATGTCGGGGCTCATGTGCTCAGTGTGCGGTCAGCTGCCTGGGTGTTGGTCCAGAATTTCGGGTTCAGGTTGTGTCAGACAGTGCATTATTGCCCAGGTTAGACTATATAATTTAGGTACAGTCGAGTGCCGTGTAAGTTTATCCTCATTTGAGGTGCCTGGGAAAATCATTAGGCAATATATTTTTCCCAGAGGGCAGGCATATTGCTGCATTGAGGGTCCGGAATTGCCAAACTTGAGGGCTTCTGGGCCAAGAGTGTGAGGACAGAAGTTTCAGAACACAAGCTAGACTTGGGCTTCAGGCCTTGGGTAGGGCAATGGATATGGCAAATACCCCCTGCAAATCTGAACCAATATCTCATGTATCTGAAGTCACGGCGAGGATCAGAAGTTGGCTCGGGTTGGAGTTTCTGTGCATGTCTGCTTCTCCATGAACGGAGCGGAATCTCAAGGCCATGGAGGTTTTCCAACGTTGGGAGTGTGGGATCCCCCTTCAAGGATTCCTTCTGCGGGACAATTGAGCACTGTTGGTCAGCTCCAGGACAATCCATATGGAATGACTGCAGTGCACCGTTCGAGGACTGATGCCAGGGAAGCCAGCCTCGCATTCCAATTGTCTCCTAGCAACAATACAGTTGAGTTCTATGGCTCTGACTGAGCAATCGGGGCGGCTGTGTTGAAATGGACTTTCCCGAGGTTGGGGCCTAATGTGTGTTTGTGTCCATGAGGACCTTGGAATGGAGCGGTGGCACTGGGACCCTGAAGTATTCTCCTAAGCTTTTGACATAGGTCCCATGCACAAGTTTCCTCGTGGAGACGAGTTTTGTTCTGATGGGTGCCTCAGGAAACCCCCTATGCTGGTCTTGGAATCCAGGCTCTTGAGGAGATATGCCTGTAAACCAAAGCAATGGATCCGATTATGGCCTAATGTCCTGTCTGGTTCCATCTTCTTCTCTGGGGACATCCATTTATGGTATGAGTGGACGTAGATGCTCAGCTGGTGTCAGACCGCCCTTGTTTGTCCCGGGAGACCTACACTATTGGGATGGCCTTGGGGACTTTGGAGGGTTCTTCTAATTTGTACGATTTTGGACAATGGAATGGGCAGAATTCCCATGGATTGGGTAGGCACAGTCCTAATGTGTGGCTCCAGGGGCCCCAGCCTGGAGGGTGTGTGGCCCAGAAATTTGAGGACAGAAGTCTGAAAACACAAACTCAGCTTAGGTTGGGGACGTAGGTATGGCAGGTCCAATCTACAAACCATGAGAAGAACTCTTCAGGATATGAAGAAAGAGCGAGTCTGAGGCGCTTGCTCAGGCTTTTGTCTCTGGATTTTGTATCAAAGATGGGCGTGGAATGTGGGGAGGCCTCATGGGCCATGGATGAATCTTCCTCTCTGTTGATTTGTCCCGGTCCCAATTTCTTTCCATCAATCTGTGGAATGGGAGGTATCCTCTCAGGTTTGTTAATTCAGGTGTCCCAACCAAAGAGGAATTCCAAAGCAGAGCCCTGGGGAGGAGTGAAGGGACAACCCAAACGATGGTTAAAAATTGGGGCCTAGGGGCATGGCAGGCCCAATATGCTGTCTCTTCATCCAGCCACTGAGTGGCCTTACTTAAGGACTGGGCACAGCCTGAGAGTCACAATGTGTGTTTATGACCAATGTGGCCGCGAGCATGGGCGGGGCCTCATGGGCCATACTGGTTTCAACTACACTGAACTTAGGACAATATGCCAATTACAAGGTCTCTTGCCATGGGGAAGGAGCTCTGATTTCTGCATCATTTTCAACCCTGGGCAGTGGTTGGATATAAGGTCTAGGATCTGAAGTCTGAAAACCGCAGTTGGGAAGAGATGACGACCTAAAGCCATGGCGGGTCTGATGTGCTCAGTGTGCGGTCAGCTGCCTGGGTGTTGGTCCGGAGGTTCGGGTTCAGGTTGTGTCAGACAGTGCATTAGTGCCCAGGTTAGACTATATAATTTAGGTACCGTCGAGTGCCGTTTAAGTTTATCCTCATTTGAAGTGCCTGGGCAAATCATTAGGCAAGATATTTTTTCTAGAGGGGAGGCAGGGTGCTGCATTGTGGGTCCGGAATTGCCAAACTTGAGGGCTTCTGGGCCAGGAGTATGAGGACAGAAGTCTGAGAACACAAGCTAGACTTGGGCTTCAGGCCGAGGGCACGGCAGGTACCGCCTGCAGATCTGAAACAATATCTCTTGCATCTGAAGTCACGGCGAGGATCAGACTTTGCCTCGGGTTGGAGTTTCTGTGCATGACTGCCCCTTCATGAACGGAGCGGAATTTCAAGGCCATGGAGGTTTTCCCACGTTGGGAGTTGTGGGATGCCCCCTTCAAGGATTCCTTCTGCGGGACAATTGAGACCTGTTCGGCAGCTCCAGGATATCCCATATGGAAGTACTCCAGAGCACCGTTCGGGGATGGATGCCAGGGAAGTGGGCCTCGCATTCCAATTGTCTCCTAGCAACAAGACAGTTGAGATCTGAAGACTCTGCGGTAGCAACCGGGTTGGCTAGTTGAAATGGACTTTCCCGAGAATGGGGCCTGATATGTGTTTGTTTCCATGAGGGCATTGGAATGGGGCGGTGGCACCGGGACCCTGAAGTATTCTCCTAAGCTTTTGACATAGGTCCCATGCACAAGTTTCCTTGTCGAGACGAGATTTGTTCTGATGGGTGCCTCAGGAAATCCCCTATGCTGGTCTGGAATCCAGGCTTTTGAGGAGACATGCCTGTAAACCAAAGCAATGGATCCGATTATGGCCTAGGGTCCTGTATGGTTCCATCTTCTTCTCTGGGGACATCCATCTATGGTATGAGTGGAGGTTGATGCTCAGCTGGTGTCAGACCGCCCTTGTTTATACCGGGAAACCTACACTATTGTGATGGCCTCGGGAAATTTGGAGGGTTCTCCTAATTTGTACGATTTTGGACAATGGAATGGGCAGTGTTCCCATGGATTGGGTAGGCACAGTCCTAATGTGTGGCTCCAGGGGCCCCAGCCCGGAGGGAGTGTGGCCCAGGAATTTGAGGACAGAAGTCTGAAAACACAAACTCAGCTTACATTTGGGGAAGTACGTATGGCAGGTCCAATCTACAAACCATGAGAAGAACTCTTCAGGATATGAAGAAAGATCGAGTCTGAGGCACTTGCTCAGGCTTTTGTCTCTGGATTTTGTATCAAATATGGGCGTGGAACGTGGGGAGGCCTCATGGGCCATGGACGAATCTTCCTCTCTGTGGATTTGTCCCAGTCCCAATTTCTTTCCGTCAATCTGTGGGATGGGAGTTCTCCTCTCAGGTTTGTTACCTCAGGTGTCCCAACCAAAGAGGAATTCCAAAGCAGAGCCCTGGGGAAGAGTGAAGGGACAACCCAAACTATGTTTAAAAATTGGGACCTAGGGGCATGGCAGGCCCAATATGCTGTCTCTTCATCCAACCACTGAGAGGCCTTACTTGAGGACTTGGCTCATGCTGAGGGTCACAATGTGTGTTTGTGACCAATGTGGCCCCGCCCATGCTCGCTCATGGGCCACACTGGTTTCAACTACACTGGACTTTGGACAACATGCCAATCACAAGGTCTCTTGCCATGAGGAAGGTGTTCTGATGTCTGCATCATTTTCAACCCTGGGCAGTGGTTGGAGATAAGGTCTAGGTTCTGAAGCCTGAAAAACCGAAGTTGGGAAGAGATGACGACCTAAGGCCATGGCGGGTCTGATATGCTCAGTGTGCGGTCAGCTGCCTGGGTGTTGGTCAGGAGGTTCTGGCTCAGGTTGTGTCAGACAGTGCATTAGTGCCCAGGTTTGACTATATGATTTGGGTACAGTCGAGTGCCGTGTAGGTTTATCCTCATTTGATGTGCCTGGGCTGCTCTTAGGCAAGATATTTTTTATAGATGGCAGGCAGAGTGCTGCATTGTGAGTCCGGAATTGCCAAACTTGAGGGCTTCTGGGCCAGGAGTGTGAGTACAGAAGTCTGAGAACACAAGCTAAACTTGGGCTTCAGGCAGAGGGCACAGCATGTACCCCCTGCAGAGTGAACCAATATCTCAAGCATCTGAAGTCACGGTGAGGATCAGATGTTGGCTCAGGTTGGAGTTTCAGTGCATGACTGCCCCTTCATGAACAGAGCGGAATCTCAAGGCCATGGAGGTTTTCCCACGTTGGGAGTTGTGGGATGCCCCCTTCAAGGATATCTTCTGTGGGACAATTGAGACCTGTTGGTCAGCTCCAGGACATCCCATATGGAATGACTCCAGAGCACCGTTCGAGGATCGATGCCAGGGAATCCCGCCTCGCATTCCAATTTTCTCCCAGCAAAAATACAGTTGAGTTTTGATGGCTCTGCGGGAGCAATCGGGGCGGCTGTGTTGAAATGGACTTTCCCGAGGTTGGGCCTAATATGTGTTTGTGTCCATGAGGGCCTTGGAATGGGGCGGTGACACCGGGACCCTCAAGTATTCTCCTAAGCTTTTGACATAGGTCCCATGCACAAGTTTCCTTGTGGAAACGAGATTTGTTCTGATGGGTGCCTCAAAAAACCCCCTATGCTGGTCTTGGAATCCAGGCTTTTGAGGAGACATGTCTGTAAACCAAAGCAATGGATCCGAATATGGCCTAGGGTCCTGTCTGGTTCCATCTTCTTCTCTGGGGACATCCATTTATGATATGACTGGAGGTAGATGCTCAGCTGGTGTCAGACCGCCCTTGTTTGTCCCCGGAGACCTACACTATTGGAATGGCCTCGGGAACTTTGGAGAGTTCTCCTAATTTGTACGATTTTGGATAATGGAATGGGCAGAATGCCCATGGATTGGGTAGGCACAGTCCTAATGTGTGGCTCCAGGGGCCCCAGACTGGAGGGTGTGTGGCCCAGGAATCTGAGGACAGAAGTCTGAAAACACAAACTCAGCTTAGGTTGGGAACGGAGGTATGGCAGGGCCAATCTACAAACCATGAGAAGGACTCTTCAGGATATGAAGAAAGAGCGAGTCTGAGGCGCTTGCTCAGGCTTTTGTCTCTGGATTTTGTATCAAAGATGGGCGTGGAACGTGGGGAGGCCTCATGGGCCATGGACGAATCTTCCTCTCTGTGGATTTGGCCCGGTCCCAATTTCTTTCCGTCAATCTGTGGGATGGGAGGTCTCCTCTCAGGTTTGTTACCTCAGGTGTCCCAACCAAAGAGGAATTCCAAAGCAGAGCCCTGGGGAAGAGTGAAGGGACAACCCAAACGATGGTTATAAATTGAGGCCTAGGGGCATGGCAGACCCAATATGCTGTCTCTTCATCCAGCCACTGAGTGGCCTTACTTAAAGACTGGGCACAGGCTGAGGGTCAGCATGTGTGTTTGTGACCAATGTGGCCCGCGAGCATGGGCGGGGCCTCATGGGCCACACTGGTTTCAACTACACTGAACTTTGGATAACATGCCAATCACAAGGTCTCTTGCCATGGGGAAGGAGCTCTGATTTCTGCATCATTTTCAACCCTGGGCAGTGTTTGGAGATAAGGTCTACGTTCTGAAGCCTGAAAACCGCAGTTGGGAAGAGATGACGACCTAAGGCCATGGCGGGTCTGATGTGCTCAGTGTGCGGTCAGCTGCCTGGGTGTTGGTCCGGAGGTTCGGGTTCAGGTTGTGTCAGACAGTGAATTAGTACCCAGGTTAGACTATATAATTCAGGTACAGTCGAGAGCCGTGTAGGTTTATCCTCATTTGAGGTGCCTGGGCTACTCATTAGGCAATATATTTTTTCTAGAGGCAGGCAGAGTGCTGCATTGTGGGTCCGGTATTGCCAAACATGAGGGATTCTGGACCAGGAGTGTGAGGACAAGTCTGAGAACAGAAGCTAGACTTGGGCTTCAGGCCGAGGGCACGGCTGGTACCCCCGGCAGATCTGAACGAATATCTCATGCTTCTGAGTCACGGCGAGGAACAGACTTTGGCTCGGGTTGGAGTTTCTGTGCATGACTGCCCCTTCATGAACGGAGCGGAATCTCAAGGCCATGGAGGTTTTCCCACGTTGGGAGTTGTGGGATGCCCCCTTCAAGGATTCCTTCTGCGGGACAATTGAGACCTGTTGGGCAGCTCCAGGATATCCCATATGGAAGGACTCCAGAGCACCGTTCGGGGTGGATGCCTGGGAAGCGGGCCTCGCATTCCAAATGTCTCCTAGCAACAAGACAGTTGAGATCGGATAGCTCTGCGGGAGCAACCGGCGTGGCTGAGTTGAAATGGACTTTTAGGATCGGGCCCATTGTGTGTTTGTGTCCATGAGGGCCTTGGAATGGGGCGTTGGCACCGGGACCCTGAAGTATTCTCCTAAGCTTTTGACATACCTCCCATGCACAAGTTTCCTTGTGGAGATGAGATTTGTTCTGAGGGGTGCCTCAGGAAACCCCCTATGCTGGTATTGGAATCCAGGCTTTTGAGGAGACATGCCTGTAAACCAAAACAATGGATCCAATTATGGCCTAGGGTCCTGTCTGGTTCAATCTTCTTCTCTGGTGATATCCATCTATGGAATGAGTGGAGGGAGATGCTCACCTGGTGTCACACCGCCCTTGTTTGTCCCTGGAGACCTACACTATTGGGATGGCCTCGGGGACTTTGGAGAGTTTTCTTAATTGGTGAGATTTTGGACAATGGAATGGGCAGAATTCCCATGGATTGGGTAGGCACAGTCCTAATGTGTGGCTCCAGGGGCCCCAGCCTGGAGGGTTTGCGGCCCAGGACTTTGAGGACAGAGGTCTGAAAACACAAACTCAGCTAAGGTTTTGGGACGTAGGTATGGGAGGCCCAATCTACAAACCATGAGAAGTACCCCTCAGGATATGAAGAAAGAGCGAGTCTGAGGCACTTGCTCAGGCTTTTGTCTCTGGATTTTGTATCAACAATGGCTGTAGAATGTGGGGAGGCCTCATGGGATATGGACGAATCTTCCTCTCTGTGGATTTGGCCCGGTCCCAATAGTTTTTCTTCAATTGTCGGATGCGAGGTCTCCTTTCAGGTTTATTACCTCAGGTGTCCGAACAAAATAGGAATTCCAAAGCAGAGCCCTGGGGAAGAGTGAAGGGACAACCCAAACTATGGTTAAAAATTGGGGCCTAGGTGCATGGCAGGCCCAATATGCTGTCTCTTCATCCAGCCACTGAGAGGCCTTACTTGAGGACTGGGCTCATGCTGAGGGTCACAATGTGTGTTTGTGACCAATGTGGCCCGCGAGCATGGGCGGGGCCTCATGGGCCACACTGGTTTCAACTACACTGGACTTTGGACAACCTGCCAAACACAAGGTCTCTGGCCATGGGGAATGTGTTCTGATATCTGCATCATTTTCAACCCTGGGCAGTGGTTGGAGATAAGGTCTAGGTTCTGAAGCCTGAAAAACCGAAGTTGGGAAGAGATGACGACCTAAGGCCATGGCGGGTCTGATATGCTCAGTGTGCGGTCAGC
The DNA here is from genome assembly GCF_964662115.1 of Mustela nivalis. Taxonomy (NCBI): domain Eukaryota; kingdom Metazoa; phylum Chordata; class Mammalia; order Carnivora; family Mustelidae; genus Mustela; species Mustela nivalis. Next base: position 43,952 of record NW_028135623.1, read on the forward strand.
TGCCTGGGTGTTGGTCAGGAGGTACGGGCTCAGGTTGTGTCAGTCAGTGCATTAGTCCCAGGTTAGACTATATGATTTGGGTACAGTCGAGTGCCGTATATGTTTATCCTCATTTGAGGTGCCTGGGGAGCTCAATAGGCAAGATATTTTTTCTAGAGTGCAGGCAGAGTGCTGCACTTTGGTTCCAGAATTGCCAAACTTGAGGGCTTCTGGGCCAGGAGTGTGAGGACAGAAGTCTGAGAACACAAGCTAGACTTGGCTTCAGGCCGAGGGCACGGCAGGTACCTCCTGCAGATCTGAACCAATATTTCATGCATCTGAAGTCACGGCGAGGATCAGACGTTGGCTCGGGTTGGAGTTTCTGTGCATGACTGCCCCTTCATGAACAGAGCGGAATCTCAAGGCCATGGAGGTTTTCCCACGTTGGGAGTTGTGGGATGCCCCCTTCAAGGATTCCTTCTGCGGGACAATTGAGACCTGTTGGTCAGCTCCAGGACATCCCATATGGAATGACTCCAGAGCACCGTTCGAGGATCGATGCCAGGGAATCCCGGCTCGCATTCCAATTTTCTCCTAGCAACAAGACAGTTGAGTTTTGATGGCTCTGCGGGAGCAATCGGGGCGGCTGTGTTGAAATGGACTTTCCCGAGGTTGGGGCCTAATGTGTGTTTGTGTCCATGAGGGCCATGTAATGGGACGGTGGCACCGAGACACTGAAGTTTCTCCTAAGCTTTTGACATAGCTCCCATGCACGAGTTTCCCTGTGGAGACAAGATTTGTTCTGATGGGTGCCTCAGGAAATCACTTATGCTGGTATTGGAATCCAGGCTTTTGAGGAGACATGACTGTAAACCAAAGCAATGGATCTGATTATGGCCTAGGGTCCTGTCTGGTTCCATCTTCTTCTCTGGAGATATCCATCTATGGAATGAGTGGGGGTAGATGCTCACGTGTGTTAGACCGCCCTTGTTTGTCCCCGGAGATCTACACTATTGGGATGGCCTCGGGGACTTTGGAGGTTTCTCCTAATTTGTACGATTTTGGACAATGGAATGGGCAGAATTCCCATGGATTGGGTAGGCACAGTCCTAATGTGTGGCTCCAGGGGCCCCAGCCAGGAGGGTGTGTTGCCCAGGACTTTGAGGACAGATCTAAAAATACAAACTCAGCTCAGGTTTTGGGACGTAGGTATGGCAGGCCCAATCTACAGACCATGAGGAGAACTCTTCAGGATATGAAGAAAGAGCGAGTCTGAGGCACTTGCTCAGGCTTTTGTCTCTGGATTGTGAATCAACGATGGCCATGGATGTGGGGAGGCCTCATGGGCCATGGACCAATCTTCCTCTCTGTGGATTTGTCCCAGTCCCAATTCTTTTTCGTCAATCTGTGGAATGGGAGGTCGCCTTTCACATTTGTTACCTCAGGTGACCCAAAGAAAGAGTAATTACAAAGCACAGCCCTGGGGAAGAGTGAAGGGACAACCCAAACTATGTTTAAAAATTGGGACCTAGGGGCATGGCAGGCCCAATATGCTGTCTCTTCATCCAACCACTGAGAGGCCTTACTTGAGGACTGGGCACAGGCTGAGGGTCACAATGTGTGTTTGTGACCAATGTGGCCCGCGAGCATGGGCGGGGCCTCATGGGCCACACTGGTTTCAACTACACTGGACTTTGGACAACATGCCAATCACAAGGTCTCTTGCCATGAGGAAGGTGTTCTGATGTCTGCATCATTTTCAACCCTGGGCAGTTGTTGGAGATAAGGTCTAGGTTTTGAAGCCTGAAAAACCGAAGTTGGTAAGAGATGACGACATAAGGCCATGGCGTGTCTGATATGATCAGTGGGCGGTCAGCTGCCTGGGTGTTGGTCAGGAGGTTCTGGCTCAGGTTGTGTCAGACAGTGCATTAGTGCCCAGGTTTGACTATATGATTTGGGTACAGTCGAGTGCCGTGTAGGTTTATCCTCATTTGATGTGCCTGGGCTGCTCTTAGGCAAGATATTTTTTATAGATGGCAGGCAGAGTGCTGCATTGTGAGTCCGGAATTGCAAAACTTGAGGGCTTCTGGGCCAGGAGTGTGAGTACAGAAGTCTGAGAACACAAGCTAAACTTGGGCTTCAGGCAGAGGGCACAGCATGTACCCCCTGCAGAGTGAACCAATATCTCAAGCATCTGAAGTCACGGTGAGGATCAGACGTTGGCTCAGGTTGGAGTTTCTGTGCATGACTGCCCCTTCATGAACGGAGCGGAATCTCAAGGCTATGGAGGTTTTCCCACGTTGGGAGTTGTGGGATGCCCCCTTCAAGGATTCCTTCTGCAGGACAATTGAGACCTGTTGGGCCGCTCCAGGAAATCCCATATGGAATGACTCCAGAGCACCGTTGAAAGATGAATGCCAGGGAAGCCCGCCTCGCATTCCAATTGTCTCCTAGCAACAAGACAGTTGAGGCCGGTTGGCTCTGGGAGAACAACCGGGGTGGCTGAGTTGAAATGGACTTTCCCGAGGTTGGGCCTAATATGTGTTTGTGTCCATGAGGGCCTTAAAATGGGGGGTGTCACCGGGACCCTGAAGTTTCTCCTAAGCTTTTGACATAGCTCCCATGCACAAGTTTCCCTGTGGAGACGAGATTTGTTCTGATGGGTGCCTCAGGAAATCACTTATGCTGGTATTGGAATCCAGGCTTTTGAGGAGACACGCCTGTACCAAAGCAATGGATCCGATTATGGCCTAGGGCCCTGTCTGGTTCCATCTTCTTCTCTGGAGATATCCATCTATGGAATGAGTGGGGGTAGATGCTCACGTGGTGTTAGACCGCTCTTGTTTGTCCCCGGAGATCTACACTATTGGGATGGCCTCGGGGACTTTGGAGGGTTCTCCTAATTTGTACGATTTTGGACAATGGAATGGGCAGAATTCTCATGGATTGGGTAGGCACAGTCCTAATGTGTGGCTCCAGGGGCCCCAGCCAGGAGGGTGTGTTGCCCAGGACTTTGAGGACAGAAGTCTGAAAATACAAACTCAGCTCAGGTTTTGGGACGTAGGTATGGCAGGCCCAATCTACAGACCATGAGGAGAACTCTTCAGGATATGAAGAAAGAGCGAGTCTGAGGCACTTGCTCAGGCTTTTGTCTCTGGATTGTGAATCAACGATGGCCATGGATGTGGGGAGGCCTCATGGGCCATGGACGAATCTTCCTCTCTGTGGATTTGTCCCAGTCCCAATTCTTTTTCGTCAATGTGGAATGGGAGGTCGCCTTTCACATTTGTTACATCAGGTGAACCAACCAAAGAGTAATTACAAAGCACAGCCCTGGGGAAGAGTGAAGGGACAACCCAAACTATGTTTAAAAATTGGGGCCTAGGGGCATGGCAGGCCCAATATGCTGTCTCTTCATCCAGCCACTGAGAGGCCATACTTGAGGACTGGGCTCAGGCTGAGGGTCACAATGTGTGTTAGTGACCAATGTGGCCTGTGAGCAAGAGCGGGGCCACATGGGCCACACTGGTTTCAACTACACTGACTTTGTACAACATGCCAATCACAAAGTCTCTTGCCATGGGGAAGGTGTTCTGATGTCTGCATCATTTTCAACCCTGGGCAGTGGTTGAAGATAAGGTCCTGGTCTGAAGCCTGAAAAAACGAAGTTGGGAAGAGATGACGATCTAAGGCCATGGAAGGTCTGATATGCTCAGTGTGCGGTCAGCTGCCTGGGTGTTGGTCAGGAGGTTCTGGCTCAGGTTGTGTCAGACAGTGCATTAGTGCCCAGGTTAGACTATATAATTTGGGTGGCCTCAGGGGCCTTGGAGCTTTTCCCTAAGGTGTAGGGTTGTGGTGAATGGATTGGGCACAATTTCCTATGAGAGGCAGGCACAATCTATCGCTGTGGCTAGAGGCCCTAGCCTCGAGGTTGTGTGGGTCCAGGCTGTGGGCACAGAAGTCTGAAAACACAAACTCAGCTTATGAGTGGTGCCTAGGGTATGGCAGGCCGGATGTACAGCCCGAGAGGGAGCTGCTCGTCCTCTGAAACAAGGGCGAGTGGGAGGCGTTCCCTCAGGCTTTTGTCTCTGGATGTTGTGTCCGGGATAGCCGTGGATTGGAGGGGTGGGAGAGAAGTTGTTTTCAGTGCCTCAGGAAAGCCCCATATCATGTTCTTCGAACCAAGCCTCTGAGGAGTGACACCTGGAAACCAAAGCAAGAGTTGAGATTAGGGTCTAAGTGCCTGTCCGCCTCAACTTTCTATCTCTGTTGACATCTGTGTGCATGCCTTCGTGGAGGTAGCTGCTCAGCTTGTGTCCAAATGCCCCTGTGTGTCCAGGGAGGCTCCCAGTAGTGGGAAGTCCTCGGGGGACTTGAGGTTTCTCATATTCTGGAGGTGTTTAGCCAAAGGAATGGACACAGTTTCCCAGGAGAGAGCAGGCACGGTCCTGTGGTATGGCTCCAGAGGACCCAGCCTAGAGGCTGTGTTTGCCAGGGCTGTGGGGACAGATGTCTGAAAAAGCAAACTTGGCTCAGGTAGGGGCCAAGGTAATGGCAGGCCTGATCTCCAGTCCGAGAGGGGAGATCCTCTGGATATCAAAGGAGGGCAAGTGGGAGGCAGTCGCTCAGGCTTTTGTCTCTGGGTGTTGCGTTCACAGTGGCCGTTCAGGGTAGGGGTTGCTTCAGGGGCCGAGGAAGAGCCTTCCTCTCGGGGGATTGTCCAAGCTCCCAAGTGTTTGGGTTCATTCTGTGGGAAGGGAAGAGTACTGTTTTCTGCCACAGGGGACCCCCCAGGAGAGGGACTCTAGAGCACAGCAGTGGGTTTCCTCAACTGGAATACACACCATCTAGTTAGTCCTGGGTGCCTATGGGCATGGCAAGCCACATATGCGGGCTCTTGGTCCAATCACTGAGAGGCGTTACCTGAATAAGGTACTCACGCTGAGGGTCACAATCTGTGTTTGTGCCCAAGGCGGCCCTCACACATGGGCGTGGCCTCATGGGCCATGCCGTTTTCTCCTACACTGAAGGTTTGACTCACTGCCAGCAGCAAGGTTTCTTGCCATGGGGAAGAAGGGGTTCTGACTTGTGCATCAGGTTCCCCCCTGTGCAGGGATTGGAGATAAGGTCTAGGTTCTGATGACTGAAAACCCAGGTTGGGAATGGATGGTGGCCTAAGGCAGTGGCGGGTCCAATGTGCTGGGTGTGCAGCCAGCTGTGTCGGTGTCTGTTGGAAGGTGTGGGCTCAGGCTATTTGCGACAGAGCATCAGTGTTTAAGGTAGCCTATGCAATTGGGGTGTTGCCGAGGGCCAAGCAGTTTGATCCTCATTTGGGGTTTCTGGGCAGCACCATAGAGAAAGTTTTTCTCCTGGGAGGCAGGCGGAGTGCTTCATTGTGGCCCCAGAATTCCCAGTAGGGAGGGTTTGTGGGCCAGGAGTGTGAGGACGGAAGTCTAGGAACACAAGCTAAAGTGAGGATTGGAGCCAAGGGCAGAGCAGGCCCACTAGGCAGAGGCTGAATCAAAATCTCCTGCATCTGAAGTCAGGCTGACGATCAGACGTTGGCTGAGGCTGGAGTATGTTTCCATGATGGCACCTTCATGAAGCGGGGGCCTCATGAGGCCAAGGAAGTTTTCCCACGCTGAGTTTGGAGGTTGCCCCAAACCACCAGGTTTCCTTCTGTGGGACATTCGAGTCCTGTTGCATGGCTCCAGGACATACCATACGGAAGGACTGGAGAGCACGGTTCGAAGGATGGATCCCTGTACAGCATGCCTCGCATTCCCATTGGCCATTAGCCACAAGATATGATTGATCTGCTGCCTCTGGGGCACGCTAACCAGGGGGCTGAGTTGAAATGGCCTCTCCTGAGGATGCGTCATAATGTGCGTTTGGGTCCATGGAAACCTTGGAATGTGCTGGTTGTTCAGTGGCCCTGCGGAACTCTCCTACCTGAAGGGTTTGATACATCCCCAGTAAGTAAGCTCCCCATGTGGAGACGGAGAGGTTTGGTTTGGTGCCTCAGAAAAGCCCCGTGTGCTGGTCTACGAAAAGAGACCCCTGAGGAGGACACATGGAAACCAAAGCTAAGGTTCAGATTAGGGCCTGGGGGCCTGTCCATTTCAACCTTCTGTCTCTGGGGACACAGTCTGAGAGTCTAAGTGGAGATAGTTGCTCCGCTGGTGTCAGAGAGCCCCTCTTAGTCCAGGGTGGCCTACACTATTGATGGCCTCAGGGGCCTTGGAGCTTTTCCCTAACCTGTAGGGTTGTGGTCAATGGATTGGGCACACTGTCCTTGGAGAGGGCAGGCACAATCTTTCGCTGTAGAGGCGTAGCCTGGCGGTTGTGTGGGTCCAGGCTGAGGGCACAGAAGTCTGAAAACACAAACTCAGCTTAAGAGTGGCGCCTAGGGTATGGCAGGCCGGATGTACAGCCCGAGAGGGAGCTCCTGGGCCTCTGAAACAAGGGCGAGTGGGAGGCGTTCCTTCAGGCTTTTGTCTCTGGATGTTGTGTCCGAGATAGCCGTGGATTGGAGGGGTGGCCTCAGGGACTGTGGACGAGTATCCCTCTCTGGGGATTTGTCCCAGCTCCCAAGAGTTTGGGGTCATTTTGTGGGAAGGGTTGAGTCCTGTTGTCTGGCTCATGTGTCTCTCCAAGAAAGGGATTCCAGAGCAGAGCCCCAGGTACGGGCGGGGCGACTGGAAAACTCAAACACTGGTGAGGATTGGGTGCATAGGGGCTTGGCAAGCCCCATATGCGGGCTCTTGGCCCAGGCCCTGACAGGCCTTTCTTTGACATGGGGCTCATGCTGAGGGTCAGAGTGTGAATTTGTGCCCAAGCAGCACTCAAGTTTGGGCGAGGCATCAGGGGCATGAAGGTTTCTTCCACCCTGAAGGTGTGACTCCATGCCAAGAGCAAGCTTTACAGCCATGGGAAAGGAGGAGTTCTGTTTTATGCTTGTGATACCCAGCTGTGTGGAGAATTGATATAATATCTAGGTTCAGATATCTGAAAACCAAGATTAGGAAGAGGTGACGGCATAAGACCATGGCGTGTCCGAAGTGCTGGGTGTGCGGCCAGCTTTCTCCTTGTCTGTCTGGACGTCTGGCTTCAGGCTGTGTCAGACAGAACATGAGTGCCCAGAGCAGCCTATCCATTTCGGGTACCGTCGAGGCCGGAACAGGTTGATCCTCATCTGGGTTTTCTGGAGAGCCCCACAGGGAAACGTTTTTCTTCCCTTGGGCAGACCCTGGGCTGGGTTGTGGTTCTGGAGTTCCTAGTCCGGAGGGCTTGTTTGCCAGGAGTGTGAGGAAGGAAGTCTGAAAAGAAAAGCTAGCGTGATGTTTGGGACCGATGGCACGGCAGTCCCACTCTGCAGAGGCTGAATTGAGATCTACTGCACTGAGGTCATGTCAACTATGAGACGTGCCTCAGGCTAGAGTTTTTGTCCAGCATGGCCTCTTCCTGAATGGTGTGGCTACTTCATAAGGCCAGGAAGGTTTGCCTACGATGGGATTTGTGAACTACTCCAAACCTCAAGGTTTCCTTCTGCACGACAGTCGAGTCCTATTGGATGGTTCCAGGAGGCCCCATACGGAAAGACTCAAGAGCAGGTGTCTAAGCATGGATGCCTGGGAATGCCACCTCATATTCCCACTCTTTAGTCAGGAAAAGGCAGGCTCAATCTGCAGGCTCCAGGGTGAGCTACCTAGAGGGGAGTGTTGAAACAGACTCTCCTGAAGATGAGTCCTACTGTGGGTTGGTTTACTGGGAGACCTTGGAATGTGGAGGTGGCTCAGGGACTCTGCAGGATTCTCCAACCTGAGGTGTTTGACACGGCCCCAACAAGGAAGCTTCCCATGTGGAGACGAGAGAAGTTGTGTTCAGTGCCTCAGGAAAGCCCCATATCCTGTTCTTCGAACCTAAGCCTCTGAGGAGTGACACCTGGAAAACAAAGCAAGAGTTGAGATTAGAGCCTAATGCCCTGTCCGGCTCAACCTTTTATCTTTGTTGACATCTGTGTGCATGGCTTCATGGAGGTAGCAGCTAAGCTTGTGTCCGAAGACCGTGTGTGTTCAGGGAGGCTCCCGGTAATGGTATGTCCTCGGGGGCCTTGAGGTTTCTTATATTCTGGAGGTGTGTGGCCAAAGGAATGGACAGAGTTTCCCAGGAGAGAGCAGGCATGGTCCTGTGGTATGGCTCCAGAGGACCCAGCCTAGAGGCTGTGTTTGCCAGGGCTGTGGGGACAGATGTCTGAAAAAGCAAACTTGGCTCAGGTAGGGGCCAAGGTAATGGCAGGCCTGATCTCCAGTCCGAGAGGGGAGATCCTCTGGATATCAAAGGAGGGCAAGTGGGAGGCAGTCGCTCAGGCTTTTGTCTCTGGGTGTTGCGTTCACAGTGGCCGTTCAGGGTAGGGGTTGCTTCAGGGGCCGAGGAAGAGCCTTCCTCTCGGGGGATTGTCCAAGCTCCCAAGTGTTTGGTTTCATTCTGTGGGAAGAAAAGAGTACTGTTTTCTGCCACAGGGGACCCCCCAGGAGAGGGACTCTAGAGCACAGCAGTGGGTTCCCTCAACTGGAATACACACCATCTAGTTAGTCCTGCGTGCCTATGGGCATAGCAAGCCACATATGCGGGCTCTTGGTCCAATCACTGAGAGGCGTTACTTGAATAAGGTACTCACGCTGAGGGTCACAATGTGTGTTTGTGCCCAAGGCGGCCCTCACACATGGGTGTGGCCTCATGGGCCATGTGGTTTTCTCCTACACTGAAGTTTTGACTCACTGCCAGCAGCAAGGTTTCTTGCCATGGGGAAGGAGGGGTTCTGACTTGTGCATCAGGTTCCTCCCTGTGCAGGGATTGGAGATAAGGTCTAGGTTCTGATGACTGAAAACCCAGGTTGGGAATGGATGGTGGCCTAAGGCAGTGGCGGGTCCAATGTGCTGGGTGTGCAGCCAGCTGTGTCGGTGTCTGTTGGAAGGTCTGGGCTCAGGCTATTTGCAACAGAGACTCAGTGTTTAAGGGAGCCTATGCAATTGGGGTGTTGCCGAGGGCCAAGCAGTTTGATCCTCATTTGGGGTTTCTGGGCAGCACCATAGACAAAGTTTTTCTCCTGGGAGGCAGGCGGAGTGCTTCATTGTGGCCCCAGAATTCCCAGTAGGGAGGGTTTGTGGGCCAGGAGTGTGAGGACGGAAGTCTAGGAACACAAGCTAAAGTGAGGATTGGAGCCAAGGGCAGAGCAGGCCCACTAGGCAGAGGCTGAATCAAAATCTCCTGCATCTGAAGTCAGGCTGAGGATCAGACGTTGGCTGAGGCTGGAGTATGTGTCCATGATGGCACCTTCATGAAGCGGGGGCCTCATGAGGCCAAGGAAGTTTTCCCACGCTGAGTTTGGAGGTTGCCCCAAACCACCAGGTTTCCTTTTGTGGGACATTCGAGTCCTGTTGCATGGCTCCAGGACATACCATTCAGAAGGACTGGAGAGCACGGATCGAAAGATGGATCCCTGTACAGCATGCCTCGCATTCCCATTGGCCATTAGCCACAAGATATGTTTGATCTGCTGCCTCTGGGGCACGCTAACCAGGGGGCTGAGTTGAAATGGCCTCTCCTGAGGATGCGTCATAATGTGCGTTTGGGTCCATGGAAACCTTGGAATGTGCTGGATGTTCAGTGGCCCTGCGGAACTCTCCTACCTGAAGGGTTTGATACATCCCCAGTAAGTAAACTCCCCATGTGGAGACGAGAGAGGTTTGGTTTGGAGCCTCAGAAAAGCCCCTTGTGCTGGTCTACGAAAACAGATCTCTGAGGACGGACACATGGAAACCATAGCTAAGGTTCAGATTAGGGCCTGGGGGCCTGTCCATTTCAACCTTCTGTCTCTGGGGACACTGTCTGAGAGTCTAAGTGGAGATAGTTGCTCCGCTGGTGTCAGAGAGCCCCTCTTAGTCCAGGGTGGCCTACACTATTGATGGCCTCAGGGGCCTTGGAGCTTTTCCCCAACCTGTAGGGTTGTGGTCAATGGATTGGGCACAATTTCCTTGGAGAGGGCAGGCACAATCTTTCGCTGTGGCTCCAGAGGCCCTAGCCTGGCGGTTGTGTGGGTCCAGGCTGAGGGCACAGAAGTCTGAAAACACAAACTCAGCTTATGAGTGGCGCCTAGGGTATGGCAGGCCGGATGTACAGCCCGAGAGGGAGCTCCTGGGCCTCTGAAACAAGGGCGAGTGGGAGGCGTTCCTTCAGGCTTTTGTCTCTGGATGTTGTGTCCGAGATAGCCGTGGATTGGAGGGGTGGCCTCAGGGACTGTGGACGAGTATCCCTCTCTGGGGATTTGTCCCAGCTCCCAAGAGTTTGGGGTCATTTTGTGGGAAGGGTGGAAAAGTGTTGTCTGGCTCACGTGTCTCTCCAAGAAAGGGATTCCAGAGCAGAGCCCCAAGTACGGGCGGGGCGACTGGAAAACTCAAACACTGGTGAGGATTGGGTGCATAGGGGCTTGGCAAGCCCCATATGCGGGCTCTTGGCCCAGGCCCTGACAGGCCTTTCTTTGACATGGGGCTCATGCTGAGGGTCAGAGTGTGAATTTGTGCCCAAGCAGCACTCAAGTTTGGGCGTGGCATCAGGGACCAGGAAGGTTTCTCCCACCCTGAAGGTGTGACTCCATGCCAAGAGCAAGCTTTACAGCCACGGGGAAGGAGGAGTTCTGTGTTGTGCTTGCGATACCCAGCTGTGTGGAGAATTGATATAATGTCTAGGTTCAGATATCTGAAAACCAAGGTTAGGAAGATGTGACGGCATAAGACCATGGCGTGTCCGAAGTGCCGGGTGTGCGGCCAGCTGTCTCCTTGTCTATCTGGACGTCTGGCTTCAGGCTGTGTCAGACAGAGCATGAGTGCCCAGAGCAGCCTATCCAGTTCGGGTACCGGTCGAGGCCCGAGCAGGTTTTTCCTCATCTGGGTTTTCTGGAGACAGCCCCACAGGGAAACGTTTTTCTTCCCTAGGGCAGACCCTGGGCTGGGTTGTGGTTCTGGAGTTCCTAGTCCGGAGGGCTTGTTTGCCAGGAGTGTGAGGAAGGAAGTCTGAAAACACAAGCTAGCCTGAGGTTTGGGACCGATGTCACGGCAGGCCCACTCTGAGAGGCTGAATCGAGATCTCCTGCACTGAGGTCATTTCAACTCTGAGACGTGCCTCAGGCTAGAATTTTTGTCCAGCATGGCCTCTTCCTGAATGGTGTGGGGGCCTCATGAGGCCAGGAAGGTTTGCCTACGATGGGATTTGTGAACTACTCCAAACCTCAAGGTTTCCTTCTGCACGAAAGTCGAGTGCTATTGGATGGTTCCAGGAGGCCCCATACGGAAAGACTCGAGAGCAGGTGTCTAAGCTTGGATGCCTGGGAACGCCACCTCATATTCCCACTCTTTAGTCAGGACAAGGCAGGCTCAATCTGCGGGCTCCTGGGTGAGCTACCCAGAGGGGAGAGTTGAAATGGACTCTCCTGAAGATGAGTCCTACTGTGGCTTGGTGGCCTGGGAGACCTTGGAATGTGGAGGTGGCTCAGGGACTCTGCAGGATTCTCCAACCTGAGGTGTTTGACACGGCTCCAACAAGGAAGCTTCCCATGTGGAGACGAGAGAAGTTCTGTTCAGTGCCTCAGGAAAGCCCCATATCCTGTTCTTCGAACCAAAGCCTCTGAGGAGTGACACCTGGAAAACAAAGCAAGAGTTGAGATTAGGGCCTAAGGGCCTGTCCGGCTCAACCTTCTATCTCTGTTGACATCTGTGTGCATGCCTTCATGGAGGTAGCAGCTCCGCTTGTTTCCGAAGGCCCCTGTGTGTGCAGGGAGGCTCCCGGTAATGGTATGTCCTCGGGGGCCTTGAGGTTTCTCATATTCTGGAGGTGTGTGGCCAAAGGAATGGACAGAGTTTCCCAGGAGAGAGCAGGCATGGTCCTGTGGTATGGCTCCAGAGGACCCAGCCTAGAGGCTGTGTTTGCCAGGGCTGTGGGGACAGATGTCTGAAAAAGCAAACTTGGCTCAGGTAGGGTCCAAGGTAATGGCAGGCCTGATCTCCAGTCTGAGAGGGGAGATCTTCTGGATATCAAAGGAGGGCAAGTGGGAGGCAGTCGCTCAGGCTTTTGTCTCTGGGTGTTGCGTTCACAGTGGCCGTTCAGGGTAGGGGTTGCTTCAGGGGCCGAGGAAGAGCCTTCCTCTCGGGGGATTGTCCAAGCTCCCAAGTGTTTGGGTTCATTCTGTGGGAAGGGAAGAGTACTGTTTTCTGCCACAGGGGACCCCCCAGGAGAGGGACTCTAGAGCACAGCAGTGGGTTCGCTCAACTGGAATACACACCATCTAGTTAGTCCTGCGTGCCTATGGGCATGGCAAGCCACATATGTGGGCTCTTGGTCCAATCACTGAGAGGCGTTACTTGAATAAGGTACTCACGCTGAGGGTCACAATGTGTGTTTGTGCCCAAGGCGGCCCTCACACATGGGCGTGGCCTCATGGGCCATGCCGTTTTCTCCTACACTGAAGGTTTGACTCACTGCCAGCAGCAAGGTTTCTTGCCATGGGGAAGGAGGGGTTCTGACTTGTGCATCAGGTTCCCCCCTGTGCAGGGATTGGAGATAAGGTCTAGGTTCTGATGACTGAAAACCCAGGTTGGGAATGGATGGTGGCCTAAGGCAGTGGCGGGTCCAATGTGCTGGGTGTGCAGCCAGCTGTGTCGGTGTCTGTTGGAAGGTCTGGGCTCAGGCTATTTGCGACAGAGCATCAGTGTTTAAGGTAGCCTATGCAATTGGGGTGTTGCCGAGGGCCAAGCAGTTTGATCCTCATTTGGGGTTTCTGGGCAGCACCATAGACAAAGTTTTTCTCCTGGGAGGCAGGCGGAGTGCTTCATTGTGGCCCCAGAATTCCCAGTAGGGAGGGTTTGTGGGCCAGGAGTGTGAGGACGGAAGTCTAGGAACACAAGCTAAAGTGAGGATTGGAGCCAAGGGCAGAGCAGGCCCACTAGGCAGAGGCTGAATCAAAATCTCCTGCATCTGAAGTCAGGCTGAGGATCAGACGTTGGCTGAGGCTGGAGTATGTGTCCATGATGGCACCTTCATGAAGCGGGGGCCTCATGAGGCCAAGGAAGTTTTCCCACGCTGAGTTTGGAGGTTGCCCCAAACCACCAGGTTTCCTTCTGTGGGACATTCGAGTCCTGTTGCATGGCTCCAGGACATACCATACGGAAGGACTGGAGAGCACGGTTCGAAGGATGGATCCCTGTACAGCATGCCTCGCACTCGCATTGGCCATTAGCCACAAGATATGTTTGATCTGCTGCCTCTGGGGCACGCTAACCAGGGGGCTGAGTTGAAATGGCCTCTCCTGAGGATGCGTCATAATGTGCGTTTGGGTCCATGGAAACCTTGGAATGTGCTGGTTGTTCAGTGGCCCTGCGGAACTCTCCTACCTGAAGGGTTTGATACATCCCCAGTCAGTAAGCTCCCCATGTGGAGACGAGAGAGGTTTGGTTTGGAGCCTCAGAAAAGCCCCGTGTGCTGGTCTACGAAAACAGACCTCTGAGGACGGACACATGGAAACCAAAGCTAAGGTTCAGATTAGGGCCTGGGGGCCTGTCCATTTCAACCTTCTGTCTCTGGGGACACTGTCTGAGAGTCTAAGTGGAGATAGTTGCTCCGCTGGTGTCAGAGAGCCCCTCTTAGTCCAGGGTGGCCTACACTATTGATGGCCTCAGGGGCCTTGGAGCTTTTCCCTAACCTGTAGGGTTGTGGTCAATGGATTGGGCACAATTTCCTTGGAGAGGGCAGGCACAATCTTTCGCTGTGGCTCCAGAGGCCCTAGCCTGGCGGTTGTGTGGGTCCAGGCTGAGGGCACAGAAGTCTGAAAACACAAACTCAGCTTATGAGTGGCGCCTAGGGTATGGCAGGCCGGATGTACAGTCCGAGAGGGAGCTCCTGGGCCTCTGAAACAAGGGCGAGTGGGAGGCGTTCCTTCAGGCTTTTGTCTCTGGATGTTGTGTCCGAGATAGCCGTGGATTGGAGGGGTGGCCTCAGGGACTGTGGACGAGTATCCCTCTCTGGGGATTTGTCCCAGCTCCCAAGAGTTTGGGGTCATTTTGTGGGAAGGGTGGAGTCGTGTTGTCTGGCTCACGTGTCTCTCCAAGAAAGGGATTCCAGAGCAGAGCCCCAGGTACGGGCGGGGCGACTGGAAAACTCAAACACTGGTGAGGATTGGGTGCATAGGGGCTTGGCAAGCCCCATATGCGGGCTCTTGGCCCAGGCCCTGACAGGCCTTTCTTTGACATGGGGCTCATGCTGAGGGTCAGAGTGTGAATTTGTGCCCAAGCAGCACTCAAGTTTGGGCGTGGCATCAGGGACCAGGAAGGTTTCTCCCACCCTGAAGGTGTGACTCCATGCCAAGAGCAAGCTTTACAGCCACGGGGAAGGAGGAGTTCTGTGTTGTGCTTGCGATACCCAGCTGTGTGGAGAATTGATATAATGTCTAGGTTCAGATATCTGAAAACCAAGGTTAGGAAGAGGTGACGGCATAAGACCATGGCGTGTCCGAAGTGCTGGGTGTGCGGCCAGCTGTCTCCTTGTCTGTCTGGACGTCTGGCTTCAGGCTGTGTCAGACAGAGCATGAGTGCCCAGAGCAGCCTATCCAGTTCGGGTACCGGTCGAGGCCCGAGCAGGTTGATCCTCATCTGGGTTTTCTGGAGAGAGCCCCACAGGAAACGTTTTTCTTCCCTTGGGCAGACCCTGGGCTGGGTTGTGGTTCTGGAGTTCCTAGTCCGGAGGGCTTGTTTGCCAGGAGTGTGAGGAAGGAAGTCTGAAAACACAAGCTAGCGTGAGGTTTGGGACCGATGGCACGGCAGGCCCACTCTGAGAGGCTGAATCGAGATCTCCTGCACTGAGGTCATTTCAACTCTGAGACGTGCCTCAGGCTAGAGTTTTTGTCCAGCATGGCCTCTTCCTGAACGGTGTGGGGGCCTCATGAGGCCAGGAAGGTTTGCCTACGATGGGATTTGTGAACTACTCCAAACCTCAAGGTTTCCTTCTGCACGAAAGTCGAGTGCTATTGGATGGTTCCAGGAGGCCCCATACGGAAAGACTCGAGAGCAGGTGTCTAAGCATGGATGCCTGGGAACGCCACCTCATATTCCCACTCTTTAGTCAGGACAAGGCAGGCTCAATCTGCGGGCTCCTGGGTGAGCTACCCAGAGGGGAGAGTTGAAATGGACTCTCCTGAAGATGAGTCCTACTGTGGCTTGGTGGCCTGGGAGACCTTGGAATGTGGAGGTGGCTCAGGGACTCTGCAGGATTCTCCAACCTGAGGTGTTTGACACGGCTCCAACAAGGAAGCTTCCCATGTGGAGACGAGAGAAGTTCTGTTCAGTGCCTCAGGAAAGCCCCATATCCTGTTCTTCGAACCAAAGCCTCTGAGGAGTGACACCTGGAAACAAAGCAAGAGTTGAGATTAGGGCCTAAGGGCCTTTCGGGCTCAACCTTCTATCTCTGTTGACATCTGTGTGCATGCCTTCATGGAGGTAGCAGCTCAGCTTGTGTCCGAAGGCCCCTGTGTGTGCAGGGAGGCTCCCGGTAATGGTATGTCCTCGGGGGCCTTGAGGTTTCTCATATTCTGGAGGTGTGTGGCCAAAGGAATGGACAGAGTTTCCCAGGAGAGAGCAGGCATGGTCCTGTGGTATGGCTCCAGAGGACCCAGCCTAGAGGCTGTGTTTGCCAGGGCTGTGGGGACAGATGTCTGAAAAAGCAAACTTGGCTCAGGTAGGGGCCAAGGTAATGGCAGGCCTGATCTCCAGTCCGAGAGGGGAGATCCTCTGGATATCAAAGGAGGGCAAGTGGGAGGCAGTCGCTCAGGCTTTTGTCTCTGGGTGTTGCGTTCACAGTGGCCGTTCAGGGTAGGGGTTGCTTCAGGGGCCGAGGAAGAGCCTTCCTCTCGGGGGATTGTCCAAGCTCCCAAGTGTTTGGGTTCATTCTGTGGGAAGGGAAGAGTACTGTTTTCTGCCACAGGGGACCCCCCAGGAGAGGGACTCTAGAGCACAGCAGTGGGTTCCCTCAACTGGAATACACACCATCTAGTTAGTCCTGCCTGCCTATGGGCATGGCAAGCCACATATGCGGGCTCTTGGTCCAATCACTGAGAGGCGTTACTTGAATAAGGTAATCACGCTGAGGGTCACAATGTGTGTTTGTGCCCAAGGCGGCCCTCACACATGGGCGTGGCCTCATGGGCCATGCCGTTTTCTCCTACACTGAAGGTTTGACTCACTGCCAGCAGCAAGGTTTCTTGCCATGGGGAAGGAGGGGTTCTGACTTGTGCATGAGGTTCCCCCCTGTGCAGGGATTGGAGATAAGGTCTAGGTTCTGATGACTGAAAACCCAGGTTGGGAATGGATGGTGGCCTAAGGCAGTGGCGGGTCCAATGTGCTGGGTGTGCAGCCAGCTGTGTCGGTGTCTGTTGGAAGGTCTGGGCTCAGGCTATTTGCGACAGAGCATCAGTGTTTAAGGTAGCCTATGCAATTGGGGTGTTGCCGAGGGCCAAGCAGTTTGATCCTCATTTGGGGTTTCTGGGCAGCACCATAGACAAAGTTTTTCTCCTGGGAGGCAGGCGGAGTGCTTCATTGTGGCCCCAGAATTCCCAGTAGGGAGGGTTTGCGGGCCAGGAGTGTGAGGACGGAAGTCTAGGAACACAAGCTAAAGTGAGGATTGGAGCCAAGGGCAGAGCAGGCCCACTAGGCAGAGGCTGAATCAAAATCTCCTGCATCTGAAGTCAGGCTGAGGATCAGACGTTGGCTGAGGCTGGCGTATGTGTCCATGATGGCACCTTCATGAAGCGGGGGCCTCATGAGGCCAAGGAAGTTTTCCCACGCTGAGTTTGGAGGTTGCCCCAAACCACCAGGTTTCCTTCTGTGGGACATTCGAGTCCTGTTGCATGGCTCCAGGACATACCATACGGAAGGACTGGAGAGCACGGTTCGAAGGATGGATCCCTGTACAGCATGCCTCGCATTCCCATTGGCCATTAGCCACAAGATATGTTTGATCTGCTGCCTCTGGGGCACGCTAACCAGGGGGCTGAGTTGAAATGGCCTCTCCTGAGGATGCGTCATAATGTGCGTTTGGGTCCATGGAAACCTTGGAATGTGCTGGTTGTTCAGTGGCCCTGCGGAACTCTCCTACCTGAAGGGTTTGATACATCCCCAGTAAGTAAGCTCCCCATGTGGAGACGAGAGAGGTTTGGTTTGGAGCCTCAGAAAAGCCCCGTGTGCTGGTCTACGAAAACAGACCTCTGAGGACGGACACATGGAAACCAAAGCTAAGGTTCAGATTAGGGCCTGGGGGCCTGTCCATTTCAACCTTCTGTCTCTGGGGACACTGTCTGAGAGTCTAAGTGGAGATAGTTGCTCCGCTGGTGTCAGAGAGCCCCTCTTAGTCCAGGGTGGCCTACACTATTGATGGCCTCAGGGGCCTTGGAGCTTTTCCCTAACCTGTAGGGTTGTGGTCAATGGATTGGGCACAATTTCCTTGGAGAGGGCACGCACAATCTTTCGCTGTGGCTCCAGAGGCCCTAGCCTGGCGGTTGTGTGGGTCCAGGCTGAGGGCACAGAAGTCTGAAAACACAAACTCAGCTTATGAGTGGCGCCTAGGGTATGGCAGGCCGGATGTACAGCCCGAGAGGGAGCTCCTGGGCCTCTGAAACAAGGGCGAGTGGGAGGCGTTCCTTCAGGCTTTTGTCTCTGGATGTTGTGTCCAAGATAGCCGTGGATTGGAGGGGTGGCCTCAGGGACTGTGGACGAGTATCCCTCTCTGGGGATTTGTCCCAGCTCCCAAGAGTTTGGGGTCATTTTGTGGGAAGGGTGGAAAAGTGTTGTCTGGCTCACGTGTCTCTCCAAGAAAGGGATTCCAGAGCAGAGCCCCAGGTACGGGCGGGGCGACTGGAAAACTCAAACACTGGTGAGGATTCGGTGCATAGGGGCTTGGCAAGCCCCATATGCGGGCTCTTGGCCCAGGCCCTGACAGGCCTTTCTTTGACATGGGGCTCATGCTGAGGGTCAGAGTGTGAATTTGTGCCCAAGCAGCACTCAAGTTTGGGCGTGGCATCAGGGACCAGGAAGGTTTCTCCCACCCTGAAGGTGTGACTCCATGCCAAGAGCAAGCTTTACAGCCACGGGGAAGGAGGAGTTCTGTGTTGTGCTTGCGATACCCAGCTGTGTGGAGAATTGATATAATGTCTAGGTTCAGATATCTGAAAACCAAGGTTAGGAAGAGGTGACGGCATAAAACCATGGCGTGTCCGAAGTGCTGGGTGTGCGGCCAGCTGTCTCCTTGTCTGTCTGGACGTCTGGCTTCAGGCTGTGTCAGACAGAGCATGAGTGCCCAGAGCAGCCTATCCAGTTCGGGTACCGGTCGAGGCCCGAGCAGGTTGATCCTCATCTGGGTTTTCTGGAGAGAGTCCCACAGGGAAACGTTTTTCTTCCCTTGGGCAGACCCTGGGCTGGGTTGTGGTTCTGGAGTTCCTAGTCCGGAGGGCTTGTTTGCCAGGAGTGTGAGGAAGGAAGTCTGAAAACACAAGCTAGCGTGAGGTTTGGGACCGATGGCACGGCAGGTCCACTCTGAGTGGCTGAATCGAGATCTCCTGCACTGAGGTCATTTCAACTATGAGACGTGCCTCAGGCTAGAGTTTTAGTCCAGCATGGCCTCTTCCTGAATGGTGTGGGGGCCTCATGAGGCCAGGAAGGTTTGCCTACGATGGGATTTGTGAACTACTCCAAACCTCAAGGTTTCCTTCTGCACGAAAGTCGAGTGCTATTGGATGGTTCCAGGAGGCCCCATACGGAAAGACTCGAGAGCAGGTGTCTAAGTATGGATGCCTGGGAACGCCACCTCATATTCCCACTCTTTAGTCAGGACAAGGCAGGCTCAATCTGCGGGCTCCTGGGTGAGCTACCCAGAGGGGAGAGTTGAAATGGACTCTCCTGAAGATGAGTCCTACTGTGGCTTGGTGGCCTGGGAGACCTTGGAATGTGGAGGTGGCTCAGGGACTCTGCAGGATTCTCCAACCTGAGGTGTTTGACACGGCTCCAACAAGGAAGCTTCCCATGTGGAGACGAGAGAAGTTCTGTTCAGTGCCTCAGGAAAGCACCATATCCTGTTCTTCGAACCAAAGCCTCTGAGGAGTGACACATGGAAAACAAAGCAAGAGTTGAGATTAGGGCCTAAGGGCCTGTCGGGCTCAACCTTCTATCTCTGTTGACATCTGTGTGCATGCCTTCATGGAGGTAGCAGCTCAGCTTGTGTCCGAAGGCCCCTGTGTGTGCAGGGAGGCTCCCGGTAATGGTATGTCCTCGGGGGCCTTGAGGTTTCTCATATTCTGGAGGTGTGTGGCCAAAGGAATGGACAGAGTTTCCCAGGAGAGAGCAGTCATGGTCCTGTGGTATGGCTCCAGAGGACCCAGCCTAGAGGCTGTGTTTGCCAGGGCTGTGGGGACAGATGTCTGAAAAAGCAAACTTGGCTCAGGTAGGGGCCAAGGTAATGGCAGGCCTGATCTCCAGTCCGAGAGGGGAGATCCTCTGGATATCAAAGGAGGGCAAGTGGGAGGCAGTCGCTCAGGCTTTTGTCTCTGGGTGTTGCGTTCACAGTGGCCGTTCAGGGTAGGGGTTGCTTCAGGGGCCGAGGAAGAGCCTTCCTCTCGGGGGATTGTCCAAGCTCCCAAGTGTTTGGGTTCATTCTGTGGGAAGGGAAGAGTACTGTTTTCTGCCACAGGGGACCCCCCAGGAAGGGACTCTAGAGCACAGCAGTGGGTTCCCTCAACTGGAATACACACCATCTAGTTAGTCCTGCCTGCCTATGGGCATGGCAAGCCACATATGCGGGCTCTTGGTCCAATCACTGAGAGGCGTTACTTGAATAAGGTACTCACGCTGAGGGTCACAATGTGTGTTTGTGCCCAAGGCGGCCCTCACACATGGGCGTGGCCTCATGGGCCATGCCGTTTTCTCCTACACTGAAGGTTTGACTCACTGCCAGCAGCAAGGTTTCTTGCCATGGGGAAGGAGGGGTTCTGACTTGTGCATCAGGTTCCCCCCTGTGCAGGGATTGGAGATAAGGTCTAGGTTCTGATGACTGAAAACCCAGGTTGGGAATGGATGGTGGCCTAAGGCAGTGGCGGGTCCAATGTGCTGGGTGTGCAGCCAGCTGTGTCGGTGTCTGTTGGAAGGTCTGGGCTCAGGCTATTTGCGACAGAGCATCAGTGTTTAAGGTAGCCTATGCAATTGGGGTGTTGCCGAGGGCCAAGCAGTTTGATCCTCATTTGGGGTTTCTGGGCAGCACCATAGACAAAGTTTTTCTCCTGGGAGGCAGGCGGAGTGCTTCATTGTGGCCCCAGAATTCCCAGTAGGGAGGGTTTGCGGGCCAGGAGTGTGAGGACGGAAGTCTAGGAACACAAGCTAAAGTGAGGATTGGAGCCAAGGGCAGAGCAGGCCCACTAGGCAGAGGCTGAATCAAAATCTCCTGCATCTGAAGTCAGGCTGAGGATCAGACGTTGGCTGAGGCTGGCGTATGTGTCCATGATGGCACCTTCATGAAGCGGGGGCCTCATGAGGCCAAGGAAGTTTTCCCACGCTGAGTTTGGAGGTTGCTCCAAACCACCAGGTTTCCTTCTGTGGGACATTCGAGTCCTGTTGCATGGCTCCAGGACATACCATACGGAAGGACTGGAGAGCACGGTTCGAAGGATGGATCCCTGTACAGCATGCCTCGCATTCCCATTGGCCATTAGCCACAAGATATGTTTGATCTGCTGCCTCTGGGGCACGCTAACCAGGGGGCTGAGTTGAAATGGCCTCTCCTGAGGATGCGTCATAATGTGCGTTTGGGTCCATGGAAACCTTGGAATGTGCTGGTTGTTCAGTGGCCCTGCGGAACTCTCCTACCTGAAGGGTTTGATACATCCCCAGTAAGTAAGCTCCCCATGTGGAGACGAGAGAGGTTTGGTTTGGAGCCTCAGAAAAGCCCCGTGTGCTGGTCTACGAAAACAGACCTCTGAGGACGGACACATGGAAACCAAAGCTAAGGTTCAGATTAGGGCCTGGGGGCCTGTCCATTTCAACCTTCTGTCTCTGGGGACACTGTCTGAGAGTCTAAGTGGAGATAGTTGCTCCGCTGGTGTCAGACAGCCCCTCTTAGTCCAGGGTGGCCTACACTATTGATGGCCTCAGGGGCCTTGGAGCTTTTCCCTAACCTGTAGGGTTGTGGTCAATGGATTGGGCACAATTTCCTTGGAGAGGGCAGGCACAATCTTTCGCTGTGGCTCCAGAGGCCCTAGCCTGGCGGTTGTGTGGGTCCAGGCTGAGGGCACAGAAGTCTGAAAACACAAACTCAGCTTATGAGTGGCGCCTAGGGTATGGCAGGCCGGATGTACAGCCCGAGAGGGAGCTCCTGGGCCTCTGAAACAAGGGCGAGTGGGAGGCGTTCCTTCAGGCTTTTGTCTCTGGATGTTGTGTCCGAGATAGCCGTGGATTGGAGGGGTGGCCTCAGGGACTGTGGACGAGTATCCCTCTCTGGGGATTTGTCCCAGCTCCCAAGAGTTTGGGGTCATTTTGTGGGAAGGGTGGAAAAGTGTTGTCTGGCTCACGTGTCTCTCCAAGAAAGGGATTCCAGAGCAGAGCCCCAGGTACGGGCGGGGCGACTGGAAAACTCAAACACTGGTGAGGATTGGGTGCATAGGGGCTTGGCAAGCCCCATATGCGGGCTCTTGGCCCAGGCCCTGACAGGCCTTTCTTTGACATGGGGCTCATGCTGAGGGTCAGAGTGTGAATTTGTGCCCAAGCAGCACTCAAGTTTGGGCGTGGCATCAGGGACCAGGAAGGTTTCTCCCACCCTGAAGGTGTGACTCCATGCCAAGAGCAAGCTTTACAGCCAAGGGGAAGGAGGAGTTTTGTGTTGTGCTTGCGATACCCAGCTGTGTGGAGAATTGATATAATGTCTAGGTTCAGATATCTGAAAACCAAGGTTAGGAAGAGGTGACGGCATAAGACCATGGCGTGTCCGAAGTGCTGGGTGTGCGGCCAGCTGTCTCCTTGTCTGTCTGGACGTCTGGCTTCAGGCTGTGTCAGACAGAGCATGAGTGCCCAGAGCAGCCTATCCAGTTTGGGTACCGTCGAGGCCCGAGCAGGTTGATCCTCATCTGGGTTTTCTGGAGAGAGCCCCACAGGGAAACGTTTTTCTTCCCTTGGGCAGACCCTGGGCTGGGTTGTGGTTCTGGAGTTCCTAGTCCGGAGGGCTTGTTTGCCAGGAGTGTGAAGAAGGAAGTCTGAAAACACAAGCTAGCGTGAGGTTTGGGACCG
The DNA here is from genome assembly GCF_964662115.1 of Mustela nivalis. NCBI lineage: Eukaryota > Metazoa > Chordata > Mammalia > Carnivora > Mustelidae > Mustela > Mustela nivalis. Next base: position 66,292 of record NW_028135623.1, read on the forward strand.
ATGGCACGGCAGGCCCACTCTGAGAGGCTGAATCGAGATCTCCTACACTGAGGTCATTTCAACTATGAGACGTGTCTCAGGCTAGAGTTTTTGTCCAGCATGGCCTCTTTCTGAATGGTGTGGGGGCCTCATGAGGCCAGGAAGGTTTGCCTACGATGGGATTTGTGAACTACTCCAAACCTCAAGGTTTCCTTCTGCACGAAAGTCGAGTGCTATTGGATGGTTCCAGGAGGCCCCATACGGAAAGACTCGAGAGCAGGTGTCTAAGTATGGATGCCTGGGAACGCCACCTCATATTCCCACTCTTTAGTCAGGACAAGGCAGGCTCAATCTGCGGGCTCCTGGGTGAGCTACCCAGAGGGGAGAGTTGAAATGGACTCTCCTGAAGATGAGTCCTACTGTGGCTTGGTGGCCTGGGAGACCTTGGAATGTGGAGGTGGCTCAGGGACTCTGCAGGATTCTCCAACCTGAGGTGTTTGACACGGCTCCAACAAGGAAGCTTCCCATGTGGAGACGAGAGAAGTTCTGTTCAGTGCCTCAGGAAAGCCCCATATCCTGTTCTTCGAACCAAAGCCTCTGAGGAGTGACACATGGAAAACAAAGCAAGAGTTGAGATTAGGGCCTAAGGGCCTGTCGGGCTCAACCTTCTATCTCTGTTGACATCTGTGTGCATGCCTTCATGGAGGTAGCAGCTCAGCTTGTGTCCGAAGGCCCCTGTGTGTGCAGGGAGGCTCCCGGTAATGGTATGTCCTCGGGGGCCTTGAGGTTTCTCATATTCTGGAGGTTTGTGGCCAAAGGAATGGACAGAGTTTCCCAGGAGAGAGCAGGCATGGTCCTGTGGTATGGCTCCAGAGGACCCAGCCTAGAGGCTGTGTTTGCCAGGGCTGTGGGGACAGATGTCTGAAAAAGCAAACTTGGCTCAGGTAGGGGCCAAGGTAATGGCAGGCCTGATCTCCAGTCCGAGAGCGGAGATCCTCTGGATATCAAAGGAGGGCAAGTGGGAGGCAGTCGCTCAGGCTTTTGTCTCTGGGTGTTGCGTTCACAGTGGCCGTTCAGGGTAGGGGTTGCTTCAGGGGCCGAGGAAGAGCCTTCCTCTCGGGGGATTGTCCAAGCTCCCAAGTGTTTGGGTTCATTCTGTGGGAAGGGAAGAGTACTGTTTTCTGCCACAGGGGACCCCCCAGGAGAGGGACTCTAGAGCACAGCAGTGGGTTCCCTCAACTGGAATACACACCATCTAGTTAGTCCTGCGTGCCTATGGGCATGGCAAGCCACATATGCGGGCTCTTGGTCCAATCACTGAGAGGCGTTACTTGAATAAGGTACTCACGCTGAAGGTCACAATGTGTGTTTGTGCCCAAGGCGGCCCTCACACATGGGCGTGGCCTCATGGGCCATGCCGTTTTCTCCTACACTGAAGGTTTGACTCACTGCCAGCAGCAAGGTTTCTTGCCATGGGGAAGGAGGGGTTCTGACTTGTGCATCAGGTTCCCCCCTGTGCAGGGATTGGAGATAAGGTGTAGGTTCTGATGACTGAAAACCCAGGTTGGGAATGGATGGTGGCCTAAGGCAGTGGCGGGTCCAATGTGCTGGGTGTGCAGCCAGCTGTGTCGGTGTCTGTTGGAAGGTCTGGGCTCAGGCTATTTGCGACAGAGCATCAGTGTTTAAGGTAGCCTATGCAATTGGGGTGTTGCCGAGGGCCAAGCAGTTTGATCCTCATTTGGGGTTTCTGGGCAGCACCATAGACAAAGTTTTTCTCCTGGGAGGCAGGCGGAGTGCTTCATTGTGGCCCCAGAATTCCCAGTAGGGAGGGTTTGCGGGCCAGGAGTGTGAGGACGGAAGTCTAGGAACACAAGCTAAAGTGAGGATTGGAGCCAAGGGCAGAGCAGGCCCACTAGGCAGAGGCTGAATCAAAATCTCCTGCATCTGAAGTCAGGCTGAGGATCAGACGTTGGCTGAGGCTGGCGTATGTGTCCATGATGGCACCTTCATGAAGCGGGGGCCTCATGAGGCCAAGGAAGTTTTCCCACGCTGAGTTTGGAGGTTGCCCCAAACCACCAGGTTTCCTTCTGTGGGACATTCGAGTCCTGTTGCATGGCTCCAGGACATACCATACGGAAGGACTGGAGAGCACGGTTCGAAGGATGGATCCCTGTACAGCATGCCTCGCATTCCCATTGGCCATTAGCCACAAGATATGTTTGATCTGCTGCCTCTGGGGCACGCTAACCAGGGGGCTGAGTTGAAATGGCCTCTCCTGAGGATGCGTCATAATGTGCGTTTGGGTCCATGGAAACCTTGGAATGTGTTGGTTGTTCAGTGGCCCTGCGGAACTCTCCTACCTGAAGGGTTTGATACATCCCCAGTAGGTAACCTCCCCATGTGGAGGCGAGAGAGGTTTGGTTTGGAGCCTCAGAAAAGCCCCGTGTACTGGTCTACGAAAACAGACCTCTGAGGACGGACACATGGAAACCAAAGCTAAGGTTCAGATTAGGGCCTGGGGGCCTGTCCATTTCAACCTTCTGTCTCTGGGGACACTGTCTGAGAGTCTAAGTGGAGATAGTTGCTCCGCTGGTGTCAGAGAGCCCCTCTTAGTCCAGGGTGGCCTACACTATTGATGGCCTCAGGGGCCTTGGAGCTTTTCCCTAACCTGTAGGGTTGTGGTCAATGGATTGGGCACAATTTCCTTGGAGAGGGCAGGCACAATCTTTCGCTGAGGCTCCAGCCTGGCGGTTGTGTGGGTCCAGGCTGAGGGCACAGAAGTCTGAAAACACAAACTCAGCTTATGAGTGGCGCCTAGCGTATGGCAGGCCGGATGTACAGCCCGAGAGGGAGCTCCTGGGCCTCTGAAACAAGGGCGAGTGGGAGGCGTTCCTTCAGGCTTTTGTCTCTGGATGTTGTGTCCGAGATAGCCGTGGATTGGAGGGGTGGCCTCAGGGACTGTGGACGAATATCCCTCTCTGGGGATTTGTCCCAGCTCCCAAGAGTTTGGGGTCATTTTGTGGGAAGGGTGGAAAAGTGTTGTCTGGCTCACGTGTCTCTCCAAGAAAGGGATTCCAGAGCAGAGCCCCAGGTACGGGTGGGGCGACTGGAAAACTCAAACACTGGTGAGGATTGGGTGCATAGGGGCTTGGCAAGCCCCATATGCGGGCTCTTGGCCCAGGCCCTGACAGGCCTTTCTTTGACATGGGGCTCATGCTGAGGGTCAGAGTGTGAATTTGTGCCCAAGCAGCACTCAAGTTTGGGCGTGGCATCAGGGACCAGGAAGGTTTCTCCCACTCTGAAGGTGTGACTCCATGCCAAGAGCAAGCTTTACAGCCACGGGGAAGGAGGAGTTCTGTGTTGTGCTTGCGATACCCAGCTGTGTGGAGAATTGATATAATGTCTAGGTTCAGATATCTGAAAACCAAGGTTAGGAAGAGGTGACGGCATAAGACCATGGCGTGTCCGAAGTGCTGGGTGTGCGGCCAGCTGTCTCCTTGTCTGTCTGGACATCTGGCTTCAGGCTGTGTCAGACAGAGCATGAGTGTCCAGATCAGCCTATCCAGTTCGGGTACCGGTCGAGGCCCGAGCAGGTTGATCCTCATCTGGGTTTTCTGGAGAGAGCGCCACTGGGAAACGTTTTTCTTCTCTTGGGCAGACCCTGGGCTGGGTTGTGGTTCTGGAGTTCCTAGTCCGGAGGGCTTGTTTGCCAGGAGTGTGAGGAAGGAAGTCTGAAAACACAAGCTAGCGTGAGGTTTGGGACCGATGGCACGGCAGGCCCACTCTGAGAGGCTGAATCGAGATCTCCTGCACTGAGGTCATTTCAACTATGAGACGTGCCTCAGGCTAGAGTTTTAGTCCAGCATGGCCTCTTCCTGAATGGTGTGGGGGCCTCATGAGGCCAGGAAGGTTTGCCTACGATGGGATTTGTGAACTACTCCAAACCTCAAGGTTTCCTTCTGCACGAAAGTCGAGTGCTATTGGATGGTTCCAGGAGGCCCCATACGGAAAGACTCGAGAGCAGGTGTCTAAGCATGGATGCCTGGGAACGCCACCTCATATTCCCACTCTTTAGTCAGGACAAGGCAGGCTCAATCTGCGGGCTCCTGGGTGAGCTACCCAGAGGGGAGAGTTGAAATGGACTCTCCTGAAGATGAGTCCTACTGTGGCTTGGTGGCCTGGGAGACCTTGGAATGTGGAGGTGGCTCAGGGACTCTGAAGGATTCTCCAACCTGAGGTGTTTGACACGGCTCCAACAAGGAAGCTTCCCATGTGGAGATGAGAGAAGTTCTGTTCAGTGCCTCAGGAAAGCCCCATATCCTGTTCTTCGAACCAAAGCCTCTGAGGAGTGACACATGGAAAACAAAGCAAGAGTTGAGATTAGGGCCTAAGGGCCTGTCGGGCTCAACCTTCTATCTCTGTTGACATCTGTGTGCATGCCTTCATGGAGGTAGCAGCTCAGCTTGTGCCCGAAGGCCCCTGTGTGTGCAGGGAGGCTCCCGGTAATGGTATGTCCTCGGGGGCCTTGAGGTTTCTCATATTCTGGAGGTGTGTGGCCAAAGGAATGGACAGAGTTTCCCAGGAGAGAGCAGGCATGGTCCTGTGGTATGGCTCCAGAGGACCCAGCCTAGAGGCTGTGTTTGCCAGGGCTGTGGGGACAGATGTCTGAAAAAGCAAACTTGGCTCAGGTAGGGGCCAAGGTAATGGCAGGCCTGATCTCCAGTCCGAGAGGGGAGATCCTCTGGATATCAAAGGAGGGCAAGTGGGAGGCAGTCGCTCAGGCTTTTGTCTCTGGGTGTTGCGTTCACAGTGGCCGTTCAGGGTAGGGGTTGCTTCAGGGGCCGAGGAAGAGCCTTCCTCTCGGGGGATTGTCCAAGCTCCCAAGTGTTTGGGTTCATTCTGTGGGAAGGGAAGAGTACTGTTTTCTGCCACAGGGGACCCCCCAGGAGAGGGACTCTAGAGCACAGCAGTGGGTTCCCTCAACTGGAATACACACCATCTAGTTAGTCCTGCGTGCCTATGGGCATGGCAAGCCACATATGCGGGCTCTTGGTCCAATCACTGAGAGGCGTTACTTGAATAAGGTACTCACGCTGAGGGTCACAATGTGTGTTTGTGCCCAAAGAGGCCCTCACACATGGGCGTGGCCTCATGGGCCATGCCGTTTTCTCCTACACTGAAGGTTTGACACACTGCCAGCAGCAAGGTTTCTTGCCATGGGGAAGGAGGGGTTCTGACTTGTGCATCAGGTTCCCCCCTGTGCAGGGATTGGAGATAAGGTCTAGGTTCTGATGACTGAAAACCCAGGTCGGGAATGGATGGTGGCCTAAGGCAGTGGCGGGTCCAATGTGCTGGGTGTGCAGCCAGCTGTGTCGGTGTCTGTTGGAAGGTCTGGGCTCAGGCTATTTGCGACAGAGCATCAGTGTTTAAGGTAGTCTATGCAATTGGGGTGTTGCCGAGGGCCAAGCAGTTTGATCCTCATTTGGGGTTTCTGGGCAGCACCATAGACAAAGTTTTTCTCCTGGGAGGCAGGCGGAGTGCTTCATTGTGGCCCCAGAATTCCCAGTAGGGAGGGTTTGTGGGCCAGGTGTGTGAGGACAGAAGTCTAGGAACACAAGCTAAAGTGAGGATTGGAGCCAAGGGCAGAGCAGGCCCACTAGGCAGAGGCTGAATCAAAATCTCCTGCATCTGAAGTCATGCTGAGGATCAGACGTTGGCTGAGGCTGGCGTATGTGTCCATGATGGCACCTTCATGAAGCGGGGGCCTCATGAGGCCAAGGAAGTTTTCCCACGCTGAGTTTGGAGGTTGCCCCAAACCACCAGGTTTCCTTCTGTGGGACATTCGAGTCCTGTTGCATGGCTCCAGGACATACCATACGGAAGGACTGGAGAGCACGGTTCGAAGGATGGATCCCTGTACAGCATGCCTCGCATTCCCATTGGCCATTAGCCACAAGATATGTTTGATCTGCTGCCTCTGGGGCACGCTAACCAGGGGGCTGAGTTGAAATGGCCTCTCCTGAGGATGCGTCATAATGTGCTTTTGGGTCCATGGAAACCTTGGAATGTGCTGGTTGTTCAGTGGCCCTGCGGAACTCTCCTACCTGAAGGGTTTGATACATCCCCAGTAAGTAAGCTCCCCATGTGGAGACGAGAGAGGTTTGGTTTGGAGCCTCAGAAAAGCCCCGTGTGCTGGTCTACGAAAACAGACCTCTGAGGACGGACACATGGAAACCAAAGCTAAGGTTCAGATTAGGGCCTGGGGGCCTGTCCATTTCAACCTTCTGTCTCTGGGGACACTGTCTGAGAGTCTAAGTGGAGATAGTTGCTCCGCTGGTGTCAGAGAGCCCCTCTTAGTCCAGGGTGGCCTACACTATTGATGGCCTCAGGGGCCTTGGAGCTTTTCCCTAACCTGTAGGGTTGTGGTCAATGGATTGGGCACAATTTCCTTGGAGAGGGCAGGCACAATCTTTCGCTGTGGCTCCAGAGGCCCTAGCCTGGCGGTTGTGTGGGTCCAGGCTGAGGGCACAGAAGTCTGAAAACACAAACTCAGCTTATGAGTGGCGCCTAGGGTATGGCAGGCCGGATGTACAGCCCGAGAGGGAGCTCCTGGGCCTCTGAAACAAGGGCGAGTGGGAGGCGTTCCTTCAGGCTTTTGTCTCTGGATGTTGTGTCCGAGATAGCCGGGAATGGAGGGGTGGCCTCAGGGACTGTGGACGAGTATCCCTCTCTGGGGATTTGTCCCAGCTCCCAAGAGTTTGGGGTCATTTTGTGGGAAGGGTGGAAAAGTGTTGTCTGGCTCACGTGTCTCTCCAAGAAAGGGATTCCAGAGCAGAGCCCCAGGTACGGGCGGGGCGACTGGAAAACTCAAACACTCTTGAGGATTGGGTGCATAGGGGCTTGGCAAGCCCCATATGCGGGCTCTTGGCCCAGGCCCTGACAGGCCTTTCTTTGACATGGGGCTCATGCTGAGGGTCAGAGTGTGAATTTGTGCCCAAGCAGCACTCAAGTTTGGGCGTGGCATCAGGGACCAGGAAGGTTTCTCCCACCCTGAAGGTGTGACTCCATGCCAAGAGCAAGCTTTACAGCCACGGGGAAGGAGGAGTTCTGTGTTGTGCTTGCGATACCCAGCTGTGTGGAGAATTGATATAATGTCTAGGTTCAGATATCTGAAAACCAAGGTTAGGAAGAGGTGACGGCATAAAACCATGGCGTGTCCGAAGTGCTGGGTGTGCGGCCAGCTGTCTCCTTGTCTGTCTGGACGTCTGGCTTCAGGCTGTGTCAGACAGAGCATGAGTGCCCAGAGCAGCCTATCCAGTTCGGGTACCGGTCGAGGCCCGAGCAGGTTGATCCTCATCTGGGTTTTCTGGAGAGAGCCCCACAGGGAAACGTTTTTCTTCCCTTGGGCAGACCCTGGGCTGGGTTGTGGTCCTGGAGTTCCTAGTCCGGAGGGCTTGTTTGCCAGGAGTGTGAGGAAGGAAGTCTGAAAACACAAGCTAGCCTGAGGTTTGGGACCGATGGCACGGCAGGCCCACTCTGAGAGGCTGAATCGAGATCTCCTGCACTGAGGTCATTTCAACTATGAGACGTGCCTCAGGCTAGAGTTTTTGTCCAGCATGGCCTCTTCCTGAATGGTGTGGGGGCCTCATGAGGCCAGGAAGGTTTGCCTACGATGGGATTTGTGAACTACTCCAAACCTCAAGGTTTCCTTCTGCACGAAAGTCGAGTGCTATTGGATGGTTCCAGGAGGCACCATACGGAAAGACTCGAGAGCAGGTGTCTAAGCATGGATGCCTGGGAACGCCACCTCATATTCTCACTCTGTAGTCAGGACAAGGCAGGCTCAATCTGCGGGCTCCTGGGTGAGCTACCCAGAGGGGAGAGTTGAAATGGACTCTCCTGAAGATGAGTCCTACTGTGGCTTGGTGGCCTGGGAGACCTTGGAATGTGGAGGTGGCTCAGGGACTCTGAAGGATTCTCCAACCTGAGGTGTTTGACACGGCTCTAACAAGGAAGCTTCCCATGTGGATACGAGAGAAGTTCTGTTCAGTGCCTCAGGAAAGCCCCATATCCTGTTCTTCGAACCAAAGCCTCTGAGGAGTGACACCTGGAAAACAAAGCAAGAGTTGAGATTAGGGCCTAAGGGCCTGTCCGGCTCAACCTTCTATCTCTGTTGACATCTGTGTGCATGCCTTCATGGAGGTAGCAGCTCAGCTTGTGTCCGAAGGCCCCTGTGTGTGCAGGGAGGCTCCCGGTAATGGTATGTCCTCGGGGGCCTTGAGGTTTCTCATATTCTGGAGGTGTGTGGCCAAAGGAATGGACAGAGTTTCCCAGGAGAGAGCAGGCATGGTCCTGTGGTATGGCTCCAGAGGACCCAGCCTAGAGGCTGTGTTTGCCAGGGCTGTGGGGACAGATGTCTGAAAAAGCAAACTTGGCTCAGGTAGGGGCCAAGGTAATGGCAGGCCTGATCTCCAGTCCGAGAGGGGAGATCCTCTGGATATCAAAGGAGGGCAAGTGGGAGGCAGTCGCTCAGGCTTTTGTCTCTGGGTGTTGCGTTCACAGTGGCCGTTCAGGGTAGGGGTTGCTTCAGGGGCCGAGGAAGAGCCTTCCTCTCGGGGGATTGTCCAAGCTCCCAAGTGTTTGGGTTCATTCTGTGGGAAGGGAAGAGTACTGTTTTCTGCCACAGGGGACCCCCCAGGAGAGGGACTCTAGAGCACAGCAGTGGGTTCCCTCAACTGGAATACACACCATCTAGTTAGTCCTGCGTGCCTATGGGCATGGCAAGCCACATATGCGGGCTCTTGGTCCAATCACTGAGAGGCGTTACTTGAATAAGGTACTCACGCTGAGGGTCACAATGTGTGTTTGTGCCCAAAGAGGCCCTCACACATGGGCGTGGCCTCATGGGCCATGCCGTTTTCTCCTACACTGAAGGTTTGACACACTGCCAGCAGCAAGGTTTCTTGCCATGGGGAAGGAGGGGTTCTGACTTGTGCATCAGGTTCCCCCCTGTGCAGGGATTGGAGATAAGGTCTAGGTTCTGATGACTGAAAACCCAGGTCGGGAATGGATGGTGGCCTAAGGCAGTGGCGGGTCCAATGTGCTGGGTGTGCAGCCAGCTGTGTCGGTGTCTGTTGGAAGGTCTGGGCTCAGGCTATTTGCGACAGAGCATCATTGTTTAAGGTAGCCTATGCAATTGGGGTGTTGCCGAGGGCCAAGCAGTTTGATCCTCATTTGGGGTTTCTGGGCAGCACCATAGACAAAGTTTTTCTCCTGGGAGGCAGGCGGAGTGCTTCATTGTGGCCCCAGAATTCCCAGTAGGGAGGGTTTGTGGGCCAGGAGTGTGAGGACGGAAGTCTAGGAACACAAGCGAAAGTGAGGATTGGAGCCAAGGGCAGAGCAGGCCCACTAGGCAGAGGCTGAATCAAAATCTCCTGCATCTAAGTCAGGCTGAGGATCAGACGTTGGCTGAGGCTGGAGTATGTGTCCATGATGGCACCTTCATGAAGCGGGGGCCTCATGAGGCCAAGGAAGTTTTCCCACGCTGAGTTTGGAGGTTGCCCCAAACCACCAGGTTTCCTTCTGTGGGACATTCGAGTCCTGTTGCATGGCTCCAGGACATACCATACGGAAGGACTGGAGAGCACGGTTCGAAGGATGGATCCCTGTACAGCATGCCTCGCATTCCCATTGGCCATTAGCCACAAGATATGTTTGATCTGCTGCCTCTGGGGCACGCTAACCAGGGGGCTGAGTTGAAATGGCCTCTCCTGAGGATGCGTCATAATGTGTGTTTGGGTCCATGGAAACCTTGGAATGTGCTGGTTGTTCAGTGGCCCTGCGGAACTCTCCTACCTGAAGGGTTTGATACATCCCCAGTAAGTAAGCTCCCCATGTGGAGACGAGAGAGGTTTGGTTTGGAGCCTCAGAAAAGCCCCGTGTGCTGGTCTATGAAAACAGACCTCTGAGGACGGACACATGGAAACCAAAGCTAAGGTTCAGATTAGGGCCTGGGGGCCTGTCCATTTCAACCTTCTGTCTCTGGGGACACTGTCTGAGAGTCTAAGTGGAGATAGTTGCTCCGCTGGTGTCAGAGAGCCCCTCTTAGTCCAGGGTGGCCTACACTATTGATGGCCTCAGGGGCCTTGGAGCTTTTCCCTAACCTGTAGGGTTGTGGTCAATGGATTGGGCACAATTTCCTTGGAGAGGGCAGGCACAATCTTTCGCTGTGGATCCAGAGGCCCTAGCCTGGCGGTTGTGTGGGTCCAGGCTGAGGGCACAGAAGTCTGAAAAAACAAACTCAGCTTATGAGTTGCGCTTAGGGTATGGCAGGCCGGATGTACAGCCCGAGAGGGAGCTCCTGGGCCTCTGAAACAAGGGCGAGTGGGAGGCGTTCCTTCAGGCTTTTGTCTCTGGATGTTGTGTCCGAGATAGCCGTGGATTGGAGGGGTGGCCTCAGGGACTGTGGACGAGTATCCCTCTCTGGGGATTTGTCCCAGCTCCCAAGAGTTTGGGGTCATTTTGTGGGAAGGGTGGAAAAGTGTTGTCTGGCTCACGTGTCTCTCCAAGAAAGGGATTCCAGAGCAGAGCCCCAGGTACGGGCGGGGCGACTGGAAAACTCAAACACTGGTGAGGATTGGGTGCATAGGGGCTTGGCAAGCCCCATATGCGGGCTCTTGGCCCAGGCCCTGACAGGCCTTTCTTTGACATGGGGCTCATGCTGAGGGTCAGAGTGTGAATTTGTGCCCAAGCAGCACTCAAGTTTGGGCGTGGCATCAGGGACCAGGAAGGTTTCTCCCACCCTGAAGGTGTGACTCCATGCCAAGAGCAAGCTTTACAGCCACGGGGAAGGAGGAGTTCTGTGTTGTGCTTGCGATACCCAGCTGTGTGGAGAATTGATATAATGTCTAGGTTCAGATATCTGAAAACCAAGGTTAGGAAGAGGTGACGGCATAAGACCATGGCGTGTCCGAAGTGCTGGGTGTGCGGCCAGCTGTCTCCTTGTCTGTCTGGACGTCTGACTTCAGGCTGTGTCAGACAGAGCATGAGTGCCCAGAGCAGCCTATCCAGTTCGGGTACCGGTCGAGGCCCGAGCAGGTTGATCCTCATCTGGTTTTTCTGGAGAGAGCCCCACAGGGAAACGTTTTTCTTCCCTTGGGCAGACCCTGGGCTAGGTTGTGGTTCTGGAGTTCCTAGTCCGGAGGGCTTGTTTGCCAGGAGTGTGAGGAAGGAAGTCTGAAAACACAAGCTAGCGTGAGGTTTGGGACCGATGGCACGGCAGGCCCACTCTGAGAGGCTGAATCGAGATCTCCTGCACTGAGGTCATTTCAACTATGAGACGTGCCTCAGGCTAGAGTTTTAGTCCAGCATGGCCTCTTCCTGAATGGTGTGGGGGCCTCATGAGGCCAGGAAGGTTTGCCTACGATGGGATTTGTGAACTACTCCAAACCTCAAGGTTTCCTTCTGCACGAAAGTCGAGTGCTATTGGATGGTTCCAGGAGGCCCCATACGGAAAGACTCGAGAGCAGGTGTCTAAGCTTGGATGCCTGGGAACGCCACCTCATATTCCCACTCTTTAGTCAGGACAAGGCAGGCTCAATCTGCGGGCTCCTGGGTGAGCTACCCAGAGGGGAGAGTTGAAATGGACTCTCCTGAAGATGAGTCCTACTGTGGCTTGGTGGCCTGGGAGACCTTGGAATGTGGAGGTGGCTCAGGGACTCTGCAGGATTCTCCAACCTGAGGTGTTTGACACGGCTCCAACAAGGAAGCTTCCCATGTGGAGACGAGAGAAGTTCTGTTCAGTGCCTCAGGAAAGCCCCATATCCTGTTCTTCGAACCAAAGCCTCTGTGGAGTGACACATGGAAAACAAAGCAAGAGTTGAGATTAGGGCCTAAGGGCCTGTCCGGCTCAACCTTCTATCTCTGTTGACATCTGTGTGCATGCCTTCATGGAGGTAGCAGCTCAGCTTGTGTCCGAAGGCCCCTGTGTGTGCAGGGAGGCTCCCGGTAATGGTATGTCCTCGGGGGCCTTGAGGTTTCTCATATTCTGGAGGTGTGTGGCCAAAGGAATGGACAGAGTTTCCCAGGAGAGAGCAGGCATGGTCCTGTGGTATGGCTCCAGAGGACCCAGCCTAGAGGCTGTGTTTGCCAGGGCTGTGGGGACAGATGTCTGAAAAAGCAAACTTGGCTCAGGTAGGGGCCAAGGTAATGGCAGGCCTGATCTCCAGTCCGAGAGGGGAGATCCTCTGGATATCAAAGGAGGGCAAGTTGGAGGCAGTCGCTCAGGCTTTTGTCTCTGGGTGTTGCGTTCACAGTGGCCGTTCAGGGTATGGGTTGCTTCAGGGGCCGTGGAAGAGCCTTCCTCTCGGGGGATTGTCCAAGCTCCCAAGTGTTTGGGTTCATTCTGTGGGAAGGGAAGAGTACTGTTTTCTGCCACAGGGGACCCCCCAGGAGAGGGACTCTAGAGCACAGCAGTGGGTTCCCTCAACTGGAATACACACCATCTAGTTAGTCCTGCGTGCCTATGGGCATGGCAAGCCACATATGCGGGCTCTTGGTCCAATCACTGAGAGGCGTTACTTGAATAAGGTACTCACGCTGAGGGTCACAATGTGTGTTTGTGCCCAAGGCGGCCCTCACACATGGGCGTGGCCTCATGGGCCATGCCGTTTTCTCCTACACTGAAGGTTTGACTCACTGCCAGCAGCAAGGTTTCTTGCCATGGGGAAGGAGGGGTTCTGACTTGTGCATCAGGTTCCCCCCTGTGCAGGGATTGGAGATAAGGTCTAGGTTCTGATGACTGAAAACCCAGGTTGGGAATGGATGGTGGCCTAAGGCAGTGGCGGGTCCAATGTGCTGGGTGTGCAGCCAGCTGTGTCGGTGTCTGTTGGAAGGTCTGGGCTCAGGCTATTTGCGACAGAACATCAGTGTTTAAGGTAGCCTATGCAATTGGGGTGTTGCCGAGGGCCAAGCAGTTTGATCCTCATTTGGGGTTTCTGGGCAGCACCATAGACAAAGTTTTTCTCCTGGGAGGCAGGCGGAGTGCTTCATTGTGGCCCCAGAATTCCCAGTAGGGAGGGTTTGTGGGCCAGGAGTGTGAGGACGGAAGTCTAGGAACACAAGCTAAAGTGAGGATTGGAGCCAAGGGCAGAGCAGGCCCACTAGGCAGTGGCTGAATCAAAATCTCCTGCATCTGAAGTCAGGCTGAGTATCAGACGTTGGCTGAGGCTGGCGTATGTGTCCATGATGGCACCTTCATGAAGCGGGGGCCTCATGAGGCCAAGGAAGTTTTCCCACGCTGAGTTTGGAGGTTGCCCCAAACCACCAGGTTTCCTTCTGTGGGACATTCGAGTCCTGTTGCATGGCTCCAGGACATACCATACGGAAGGACTGGAGAGCACGGTTCGAAGGATGGATCCCTGTACAGCATGCCTCGCATTCCCATTGGCCATTAGCCACAAGATATGTTTGATCTCCTGCCTCTGGCGCACGCTAACCAGGGGGCTGAGTTGAAATGGCCTCTCCTGAGGATGCGTCATAATGTGCGTTTGGGTCCATGGAAACCTTGGAATGTGCTGGTTGTTCAGTGGCCCTGCGGAACTCTCCTACCTGAAGGGTTTGATACATCCCCAGTAAGTAAGCTCCCCATGTGGAGACGAGAGAAGTTTGGTTTGGAGCCTCAGAAAAGCCCCGTGTGCTGGTCTACGAAAACAGACCTCTGAGGACGGACACATGGAAACCAAAGCTAAGGTTCAGATTAGGGCCTGGGGGCCTGTCCATTTCAACCTTCTGTCTCTGGGGACACTGTCTGAGAGTCTAAGTGGAGATAGTTGCTCCGCTGGTGTCAGAGAGCCCCTCTTAGTCCAGGGTGGCCTACACTATTGATGGCCTCAGGGGCCTTGGAGCTTTTCCCTAACCTGTAGGGTTGTGGTCAATGGATTGGGCACAATTTCCTTGGAGAGGGCAGGCACAATCTTTCGCTGTGGCTCCAGAGGCCCTAGCCTGGCGGTTGTGTGGGTCCAGGCTGAGGGCACAGAAGTCTGAAAACACAAACTCAGCTTATGAGTGGCGCCTAGGGTATGGCAGGCCGGATGTACAGCCCGAGAGGGAGCTCCTGGGCCTCTGAAACAAGGGCGAGTGGGAGGCGTTCCTTCAGGCTTTTGTCTCTGGATGTTGTGTCCGAGATAGCCGTGGATTGGAGGGGTGGCCTCAGGGACTGTGGACGAGTATCCCTCTCTGGGGATTTGTCCCAGCTCCCAAGAGTTTGGGGTCATTTTGTGGGAAGGGTGGAGTCGTGTTGTCTGGCTCACGTGTCTCTCCAAGAAAGGGATTCCAGAGCAGAGCCCCAGGTACGGGCGGGGCGACTGGAAAACTCAAACACTGGTGAGGATTGGGTGCATAGGGGCTTGGCAAGCCCCATATGCGGGCTCTTGGCCCAGGCCCTGACAGGCCTTTCTTTGACATGGGGCTCATGCTGAGGGTCAGAGTGTGAATTTGTGCCCAAGCAGCACTCAAGTTTGGGCGTGGCATCAGGGACCAGGAAGGTTTCTCCCACCCTGAAGGTGTGACTCCATGCCAAGAGCAAGCTTTACAGCCACGGGGAAGGAGGAGTTCTGTGTTGTGCTTGCGATACCCAGCTGTGTGGAGAATTGATATAATGTCTAGGTTCAGATATCTGAAAACCAAGGTTAGGAAGAGGTGACGGCATAAGACCATGGCGTGTCCGAAGTGCTGGGTGTGCGGCCAGCTGTCTCCTTGTCTGTCTGGACGTCTGGCTTCAGGCTGTGTCAGACAGAGCATGAGTGCCCAGAGCAGCCTATCCAGTTCGGGTACCGTCGAGGCCCGAGCAGGTTGATCCTCATCTGGGTTCTCTGGAGAGAGCCCCACAGGGAAACGTTTTTCTTCCCTTGGGCAGACCCTGGGCTGGGTTGTGGTTCTGGAGTTCCTAGTCCGGAGGGCTTGTTTGCCAGGAGTGTGAGGAAGGAAGTCTGAAAACACAAGCTAGCATGAGGTTTGGGACCGATGGCACGGGAGGCCCACTCTGAGAGGCTGAATCGAGATCTCCTGCACTGAGGTAATTTCAAATCTGAGACGTGCCTCAGGCTAGAGTTTTTGTCCAGCATGGCCTCTTCCTGAATGGTGTGGGGGCCTCATGAGGCCAGGAAGGTTTGCCTACGATGGGATTTGTGAACTACTCCAAACCTCAAGGTTTCCTTCTGCACGAAAGTCGAGTGCTATTGGATGGTTCCAGGAGGCCCCATACGGAAAGACTCGAGAGCAGGTGTCTAAGCATGGATGCCTGGGAACGCCACCTCATATTCCCACTCTTTAGTCAGGACAAGGCAGGCTCAATCTGCGGGCTCCTGGGTGAGCTACCCAGAGGGGAGAGTTGAAATGGACTCTCCTGAAGATGAGTCCTACTGTGGCTTGGTGGCCTGGGAGACCTTGGAATGTGGAGGTGGCTCAGGGACTCTGCAGGATTCTCCAACCTGAGGTGTTTGACACAGCTCCAACAAGGAAGCTTCCCATGTGGAGACGAGAGAAGTTCTGTTCAGTGCCTCAGGAAAGCCCCATATCCTGTTCTTCGAACCAAAGCCTCTGAGGAGTGACACCTGGAAAACAAAGCAAGAGTTGAGATTAGGGCCTAAGGGCCTGTCCGGCTCAACCTTCTATCTTTGTTGACATCTGTGTGCATGCCTTCATGGAGGTAGCAGCTCCGTTTTTGTCCGAAGGCCCCTGTGTGTGCAGGGAGGCTCCCGGTAATGGTATGTCCTCGGGGGCCTTGAGGTTTCTCATATTCTGGAGGTGTGTGGCCAAAGGAATGGACAGAGTTTCCCAGGAGAGAGCAGGCACGGTCCTGTGGTATGGCTCCAGAGGACCCAGCCTAGAGGCTGTGTTTGCCAGGTCTGTGGGGACAGAAGTCTGAAAAAGCAAACTTGGCTCAGGTAGGGGCCACGGTAATGGCAGGCCTGATCTCCAGTCCGAGAGGGGAGATCCTCTGGATATCCAAGGAGGGCAAGTGGGAGGCAGTCGCTCAGGCTTTTGTCTCTGGGTGTTGCGTTCACAGTGGCCGTTCAGGGTAGGGGTTGCTTCAGGGGCCGAGGAAGAGCCTTCCTCTCGGGGGATTGTCCAAGCTCCCAAGTGTTTGGGTTCATTCTGTGGGAAGGGAAGAGTACTGTTTTCTGCCACAGGGGACCCCCCAGGAGAGGGACTCTAGAGCACAGCAGTGGGTTCCCTCAACTGGAATACACACCATCTAGTTAGTCCTGCGTGCCTATGGGCATGGCAAGCCACATATGCGGGCTCTTGGTCCAATCACTGAGAGGCGTTACTTGAATAAGGTACTCACGCTGAGGGTCACAATGTGTGTTTGTGCCCAAGGCGGCCCTCACACATGGGCGTGGCCTCATGGGCCATGCCGTTTTCTCCTACACTGAAGGTTTGACTCACTGCCAGCAGCAAGGTTTCTTGCCATGGGGAAGGAGGGGTTCTGACTTGTGCATCAGGTTCCCCCCTGTGCAGGGATTGGAGATAAGGTCTAGGTTCTGATGACTGAAAACCCAGGTTGGGAATGGATGGTGGCCTAAGGCAGTGGCGGGTCCAATGTGCTGGGTGTGCAGCCAGCTGTGTCGGTGTCTGTTGGAAGGTCTGGGCTCATGCTATTTGCGACAGAGCATCAGTGTTAAAGGTAGCCTATGCAATTGGGGTGTTGCCGAGGGCCAAGCAGTTTGATCCTCATTTGGGGTTTCTGGGCAGCACCATAGACAAAGTTTTTCTCCTGGGAGGCAGGCGGAGTGCTTCATTGTGGCCCCAGAATTCCCAGTAGGGAGGGTTTGCGGGCCAGGAGTGTGAGGACGGAAGTCTAGGAACACAAGCTAAAGTGAGGATTGGAGCCAAGGGCAGAGCAGGCCCACTAGGCAGAGGCTGAATCAAAATCTCCTGCATCTGAAGTCAGGCTGAGGATCAGACGTTGGCTGCGGCTGGCGTATGTGTCCATGTTGGCACCTTCATGAAGCGGGGGCCTCATGAGGCCAAGGAAGTTTTCCCACGCTGAGTTTGGAGGTTGCCCCAAACCACCAGGTTTCCTTCTGTGGGACATTAGAGTCCTGTTGCATGGCTCCAGGACATACCATACGGAAGGACTGGAGAGCACAGTTCGAAGGATGGATCCCTGTACAGCATGCCTCGCATTCCCATTGGCCATTAGCCACAAGATATGTTTGATCTGCTGCCTCTGGGGCACGCTAACCAGGGGGCTGAGTTGAAATGGCCTCTCCTGAGGATGCGTCATAATGTGCGTTTGGGTCCATGGAAACCTTGGAATGTGCTGGTTGTTCAGTGTCCCTGCGGAACTCTCCTACCTGAAGGGTTTGATACATCCCCAGTAAGTAAGCTCCCCATGTGGAGACGAGAGAGGTTTGGTTTGGAGCCTCAGAAAAGCCCCGTGTGCTGGTCTACGAAAACAGACCTCTGAGGACGGACACATGGAAACCAAAGCTATGGTTCAGATTAGGGCCTGGGGGCCTGTCCATTTCAACCTTCTGTCTCTGGGGACACTGTCTGAGAGTCTAAGTGGAGATAGTTGCTCCGCTGGTGTCAGAGAGCCCCTCTTAGTCCAGGGTGGCCTACACTATTGATGGCCTCAGGGGCCTTGGAGCTTTTCCCTAACCTGTAGGGTTGTGGTCAATGGATTGGGCACAATTTCCTTGGAGAGGGCAGGCACAATCTTTCGCTGTGGCTCCAGAGGCCCTAGCCTGGCGGTTGTGTGGGTCCAGGCTGAGGGCACAGAAGTCTGAAAACACAAACTCAGCTTATGAGTGGCGCCTAGGGTATGGCAGGCCGGATGTACAGCCCGAGAGGGAGCTCCTGGGCCTCTGAAACAAGGGCGAGTGGGAGGCGTTCCTTCAGGCTTTTGTCTCTGGATGTTGTGTCCGAGATAGCCGTGGATTGGAGGGGTGGCCTCAGGGACTGTGGACGAGTATCCCTCTCTGGGGATTTGTCCCAGCTCCCAAGAGTTTGGGGTCATTTTGTGGGAAGAGTGGAAAAGTGTTGTCTGGCTCACGTGTCTCTCCAAGAAAGGGATTCCAGAGCAGAGCCCCAGGTACGGGCGGGGCGACTGGAAAACTCAAACACTGGTGAGGATTGGGTGCATAGGGGCTTGGCAAGCCCCATATGCGGGCTCTTGGCCCAGGCCCTGACAGGCCTTTCTTTGACATGGGGCTCAAGCTGAGGGTCAGAGTGTGAATTTGTGCCCAAGCAGCACTCAAGTTTGGGCGTGGCATCAGGGACCAGGAAGGTTTCTCCCACCCTGAAGGTGTGACTCCATGCCAAGAGCAAGCTTTACAGCCACGGGGAAGGAGGAGTTCTGTGTTGTGCTTGCGATACCCAGCTGTGTGGAGAATTGATATAATGTCTAGGTTCAGATATCTGAAAACCAAGGTTAGGAAGAGGTGACGGCATAAGACCATGGCGTGTCCGAAGTGCTGGGTGTGCGGCCAGCTGTCTCCTTGTCTGTCTGGACGTCTGGCTTCAGGCTGTGTCAGACAGAGCATGAGTGCCCAGAGCAGCCTATCCAGTTCGGGTACTGGTCGAGGCGCGAGCAGGTTGATCCTCATCTGGGTTTTCTGGAGAGAGCCCCAAAGGGAAACGTCTTTCTTCCCTTGGGCAGACCCTGGGCTGGGTTGTGGTTCTGGAGTTCCTAGTCCGGAGGGCTTGTTTGCCAGGAGTGTGAGGAAGGAAGTCTGAAAACACAAGCTAGCGTGAGGTTTGGGACCGATGGCACGGCAGGCCCACTCTGAGAGGCTGAATCGAGATCTCCTGCACTGAGGATATTTCAACTATGAGACGTGCCTCAGGCTAGAGTTTTTGTCCAGCATGGCCTCTTCCTGAATGGTGTGGGGGCCTCATGAGGCCAGGAAGGTTTGCCTACGATGGGATTTGTGAACTACTCCAAACCTCAAGGTTTCCTTCTGCACGAAAGTCGAGTGCTATTGGATGGTTCCAGGAGGCCCCATACGGAAAGACTCGAGAGCAGGTGTCTAAGCATGGATGCCTGGGAACGCCACCTCATATTCCCACTCTTTAGTCAGGACAAGGCAGGCTCAATCTGCGGGCTCCTGGGTGAGCTACCCAGAGGGGAGAGTTGAAATGGACTCTCCTGAAGATGAGTCCTACTGTGGCTTGGTGGCCTGGGAGACCTTGGAATGTGGAGGTGGCTCAGGGACTCTGCAGGATTCTCCAACCTGAGGTGTTTGACACAGCTCCAACAAGGAAGCTTCCCATGTGGAGACGAGAGAAGTTCTGTTCAGTGCCTCAGGAAAGCCCCATATCCTGTTCTTCGAACCAAAGCCTCTGAGGAGTGACACCTGGAAAACAAAGCAAGAGTTGAGATTAGGGCCTAAGGGCCTGTCCGGCTCAACCTTCTATCTCTGTTGACATCTGTGTGCATGCCTTCATGGAGGTAGCAGCTCAGCTTGTGTCCGAAGGCCCCTGTGTGTGCAGGGAGGCTCCCGGTAATGGTATGTCCTCGGGGGCCTTGAGGTTTCTCATATTCTGGAGGTGTGTGGCCAAAGGAATGGACAGAGTTTCCCAGGAGAGAGCAGGCATGGTCCTGTGGTATGGCTCCAGAGGACCCAGCCTAGAGGCTGTGTTTGCCAGGGCTGTGGGGACAGATGTCTGAAAAAGCAAACTTGGCTCAGGTAGGTGCCAAGGTAATGGCAGGCCTGATCTCCAGTCCGAGAGGGGAGATCCTCTGGATATCAAAGGAGGGCAAGTGGGAGGCAGTCGCTCAGGCTTTTGTCTCTGGGTGTTGCGTTCACAGTGGCCGTTCAGGGTAGGGGTTGCTTCAGGGGCCGAGGAAGAGCCTTCCTCTCGGGGGATTGTCCAAGCTCCCAAGTGTTTGGGTTCATTCTGTGGGAAGGGAAGAGTACTGTTTTCTGCCACAGGGGACCCCCCAGGAGAGGGACTCTAGAGCACAGCAGTGGGTTCCCTCAACTGGAATACACACCATCTAGTTAGTCCTGCGTGCCTATGGGCATGGCAAGCCACATATGCGGGCTCTTGGTCCAATCACTGAGAGGCGTTACTTGAATAAGGTACTCACGCTGAGGGTCACAATGTGTGTTTGTGCCCAAGGCGGCCCTCACACATGGGCGTGGCCTCATGGGCCATGCCGTTTGCTCCTACACTGAAGGTTTGACTCACTGCCAGCAGCAAGGTTTCTTGCCATGGGGAAGGAGGGGTTCTGACTTGCGCATCAGGTTCCCCCCTGTGCAGGGATTGGAGATAAGTTCTAGGTTCTGATGACTGAAAACCCAGGTTGGGAATGGATGGTGGCCTAAGGCAGTGGCGGGTCCAATGTGCTGGGTGTGCAGCCAGCTGTGTCGGTGTCTGTTGGAAGGTCTGGGCTCAGGCTATTTGCGACAGAGCATCAGTGTTTAAGGTAGCCTATGCAATTGGGGTGTTGCCGAGGGCCAAGCAGTTTGATCCTCATTTGGGGTTTCTGGGCAGCACCATAGACAAAGTTTTTCTCCTGGGAGGCAGGCGGAGTGCTTCATTGTGGCCCCAGAATTCCCAGTAGGGAGGGTTTGTGGGCCAGGAGTTGAGGACGGAAGTCTAGGAACACAAGCTAAAGTGAGGATTGGAGCCAAGGGCAGATCAGGCCCACTAGGCAGAGGCTCAATCAAAATCTCCTGCATCTGAAGTCAGGCTGAGGATCAGACGTTGGCTGCGGCTGGAGTATGTGTCCATGATGGCGCCTTCATGAAGCGGGGGCCTCATGAGGCCAAGGAAGTTTTCCCACGCTGAGTTTGGAGGTTGCCCCAAACCACCAGGTTTCCTTCTGTGGGACATTCGAGTCCTGTTGCATGGCTCCAGGACATACCATACGGAAGGACTGGAGAGCACGGTTCGAAGGATGGATCCCTGTACAGCATGCCTCGCATTCCCATTGGCCATTAGCCACAAGATATGTTTGATCTGCTGCCTCTGGGGCACGCTAACCAGGGGGCTGAGTTGAAATGGCCTCTCCTGAGGATGCGTCATAATGTGCGTTTGGGTCCATGGAAACCTTGGAATGTGCTGGTTGTTCAGTGGCCCTGCGGAACTCTCCTACCTGAAGGGTTTGATACATCCCCAGTAAGTAAGCTCCCCATGTGGAGACGAGAGAGGTTTGGTTTGGAGCCTCAGAAAAGCCCCGTGTGCTGGTCTACGAAAACAGACCTCTGAGGACGGACACATGGAAACCAAAGCTAAGGTTCAGATTAGGGCCTGGGGGCCTGTCCATTTCAACCTTCTGTCTCTGGGGACACTGTCTGAGAGTCTAAGTGGAGATAGTTGCTCCGCTGGTGTCAGAGAGCCCCCCTTAGTCCAGGGTGGCCTACACTATTGATGGCCTCAGGGGCCTTGGAGCTTTTCCCTAACCTGTAGGGTTGTGGTCAATGGATTGGGCACAATTTCCTTGGAGAGGGCAGGCACAATCTTTCGCTGTGGCTCCAGAGGCCCTAGCCTGGCGTTTGTGTGGGTCCAGGCTGAGGGCACAGAAGTCTGAAAACACAAACTCAGCTTATGAGTGGCGCCTAGGGTATGGCAGGCTGGATGTACAGCCCGAGAGGGAGCTCCTGGGCCTCTGAAACAAGGGCGAGTGGGAGGCGTTCCTTCAGGCTTTTGTCTCTGGATGTTGTGTCCGAGATAGCCGTGGATTGGAGGGGTGGCCTCAGGGACTGTGGACGAGTATCCCTCTCTGGGGATTTGTCCCAGCTCCCAAGAGTTTGGGGTCATTTTGTGGGAACGGTGGAAAAGTGTTGTCTGGCTCACGTGTCTCTCCAAGAAATGGATTCCAGAGCAGAGCCCCAGGTATGGGCGGGGCGACTGGAAAACTCAAACACTGGTGAGGATTGGGTGCATAGGGGCTTGGCAAGCCCCATATGCGGGCTCTTGGCCCAGGCCCTGACAGGCCTTTCTTTGACATGGGGCTCATGCTGAGGGTCAGAGTGTGAATTTGTGCCCAAGCAGCACTCAAGTTTGGGCGTGGCATCAGGGACCAGGAAGGTTTCTCCCACCCTGAAGGTGTGACTCCATGCCAAGAGCAAGCTTTACAGCCACGGGGAAGGAGGAGTTCTGTGTTGTGCTTGCGATACCCAGCTGTGTGGAGAATTGATATAATGTCTAGGTTCAGATATCTGAAAACCAAGGTTAGGAAGAGGTGACGGCATAAGACCATGGCGTGTCCGAAGTGCTGGGTGTGCGGCCAGCTGTCTCCTTGTCTGTCTGGACGTCTGGCTTCAGGCTGTGTCAGACAGAGCATGAGTGCCCAGAGCAGCCTATCCAGTTCGGGTACCGGTCGAGGCCCGAGCATGTTGATCCTCATCTGGGTTTTCTGGAGAGAGCCCCACAGGGAAACGTCTTTCTTCCCTTGGGCAGACCCTGGGCTGGGTTGTGGTTCTGGAGTTCCTAGTCCGGAGGGCTTGTTTGCCAGGAGTGTGAGGAAGGAATTCTGAAAACACAAGCTATCGTGAGGTTTGGGACCGATGGCACGGCAGGCCCACTCTGAGAGGCTGAATCGAGATCTCCTGCACTGAGGTCATTTCAACTCTGAGACGTGCCTCGGGCTAGAGTTTTTGTCCAGCATGGCCTCTTCCTGAATGGTGTGGGGGCCTCATGAGGCCAGGAAGGTTTGCCTACGATGGGATTTGTGAACTACTCCAAACCTCAAGGTTTCCTTCTGCACGAAAGTCGAGTGCTATTGGATGGTTCCAGGAGGCCCCATACGGAAAGACTCGAGAGCAGGTGTCTAAGCATTGATGCCTGGGAACGCCACCTCATATTCCCACTCTTTAGTCAGGACAAGGCAGGCTCAATCTGCGGGCTCCTGGGTGAGCTACCCAGAGGGGAGAGTTGAAATGGACTCTCCTGAAGATGAGTCCTACTGTGGCTTGGTGGCCTGGGAGACCTTGGAATGTGGAGGTGGCTCAGGGACTCTGCAGGATTCTCCAACCTGAGGTGTTTGACACGGCTCCAACAAGGAAGCTTCCCATGTGGAGACGAGAGAAGTTCTGTTCAGTGCCTCAGGAAAGCCCCATATCCTGTTCTTCGAACCAAAGCCTCTGAGGAGTGACACCTGGAAAACAAAGCAAGAGTTGAGATTAGGGCCTAAGGGCCTGTCCGGCTCAACCTTCTATCTCTGTTGACATCTGTGTGCATGCCTTCATGGAGGTAGCAGCTCAGCTTGTGTCCGAAGGCCCCTGTGTGTGCAGGGAGGCTCCCGGTAATGGTATGTCCTCGGGGGCCTTGAGGTTTCTCATATTCTGGAGGTGTGTGGCCAAAGGAATGGACAGAGTTTCCCAGGAGAGAGCAGGCACGGTCCTGTGGTATGGCTCCAGAGGACCAAGCCTAGAGGCTGTGTTTGCCAGGGCTGTGGGGACAGATGTCTGAAAAAGCAAACTTGGCTCAGGTAGGGGCCACGGTAATGGCAGGCCTGATCTCCAGTCCGAGAGGGGAGATCCTCTGGATATCCAAGGAGGGCAAGTGGGAGGCAGTCGCTCAGGCTTTTGTCTCTGGGTGTTGAGTTCACAGTGGCCGTTCAGGGTAGGGGTTGCTTCAGGGGCCGAGGAAGAGCCTTCCTTTCGGGGGATTGTCCAAGCTCCCAAGTGTTTGGGTTCATTCTGTGGGAAGGGAAGAGTACTGTTTTCTGCCACAGGGGACCCCCCAGGAGAGGGACTCTAGAGCACAGCAGTGGGTTCCCTCAACTGGAATACACACCATCTAGTTAGTCCTGCGTGCCTATGGG
Organism: Mustela nivalis; assembly: GCF_964662115.1. Classification (NCBI taxonomy): domain Eukaryota; kingdom Metazoa; phylum Chordata; class Mammalia; order Carnivora; family Mustelidae; genus Mustela; species Mustela nivalis. The sequence goes on from NW_028135623.1 coordinate 90,056, forward strand.
CATGGCAAGCCACATATGCGGGCTCTTGGTCCAATCACTGAGAGGCGTTACTTGAATAAGGTACTCACGCTGAGGGTCACAATGTGTGTTTGTGCCCAAGGCGGCCCTCACACATGGGCGTGGCCTCATGGGCCATGCCGTTTTCTCCTACACTGAAGGTTTGACTCACTGCCAGCAGCAAGGTTTCTTGCCATGGGGAAGGAGGGGTTCTGACTTGTGCATCAGGTTCCCCCCTGTGCAGGGATTGGAGATAAGGTCTAGGTTCTGATGACTGAAAACCCAGGTTGGGAATGGATGGTGGCCTAAGGCAGTGGCGGGTCCAATGTGCTGGGTGTGCAGCCAGCTGTGTCGGTGTCTGTTGGAAGGTCTGGGCTCAGGCTATTTGCGACAGAGCATCAGTGTTTAAGGTAGCCTATGCAATTGGGGTGTTGCCGAGGGCCAAGCAGTTTGATCCTCATTTGGGGTTTCTGGGCAGCACCATAGACAAAGTTTTTCTCCTGGGAGGCAGGCGGAGTGCTTCATTGTGGCCCCAGAATTCCCAGTAGGGAGGGTTTGCGGGCCAGGAGTGTGATGACGGAAGTCTAGGAACACAAGCTAAAGTGAGGATTGGAGCCAAGGGCAGAGCAGGCCCACTAGGCAGAGGCTGAATCAAAATCTCCTGCATCTGAAGTCAGGCTGAGGATCAGACGTTGGCTGAGGCTGGCGTATGTGTCCATGTTGGCACCTTCATGAAGCGGGGGCCTCATGAGGCCAAGGAAGTTTTCCCACGCTGAGTTTGGAGGTTGCCCCAAACCACCAGGTTTCCTTCTGTGGGACATTCGAGTCCTGTTGCATGGCTCCAGGACATACCATACGGAAGGACTGGAGAGCACGGTTCGAAGGATGGATCCCTGTACAGCATGCCTCGCATTCCCATTGGCCATTAGCCACAAGATATGTTTGATCTGCTGCCTCTGGGGCACGCTAACCAGGGGGCTGAGTTGAAATGGCCTCTCCTGAGGATGCGTCATAATGTGCGTTTGGGTCCATGGAAACCTTGGAATGTGCTGGTTGTTCAGTGGCCCTGCGGAACTCTCCTACCTGAAGGGTTTGATACATCCCCAGTAAGTAAGCTCCCCATGTGGAGACGAGAGAGGTTTGGTTTGGAGCCTCAGAAAAGCCCCGTGTGCTGGTCTACGAAAACAGACCTCTGAGGACGGACACATGGAAACCAAAGCTAAGGTTCAGATTAGTGCCTGGGGGCCTGTCCATTTCAACCTTCTGTCTCTGGGGACACTGTCTGAGAGTCTAAGTGGAGATAGTTGCTCCGCTGGTGTCAGAGAGCCCCTCTTAGTCCAGGGTGGCCTACACTATTGATGGCCTCAGGGGCCTTGGAGCTTTTCCCTAACCTGTAGGGTTGTGGTCAATGGATTGGGCACAATTTCCTTGGAGAGGGCAGGCACAATCTTTCGCTGTGGCTCCAGAGGCCCTAGCCTGGCGGTTGTGTGGGTCCAGGCTGAGGGCACAGAAGTCTGAAAACACAAACTCAGCTTATGAGTGGCGCCTAGGGTATGGCAGGCCGGATGTACAGCCCGAGAGGGAGCTCCTGGGCCTCTGAAACAAGGGCGAGTGGGAGGCGTTCCTTCAGGCTTTTGTCTCTGGATGTTGTGTCCGAGATAGCCGTGGATTGGAGGGGTGGCCTCAGGGACTGTGGACGAGTATCCCTCTCTGGGGATTTGTCCCAGCTCCCAAGAGTTTGGGGTCATTTTGTGGGAAGGGTGGAAAAGTGTTGTCTGGCTCACGTGTCTCTCCAAGAAAGGGATTCCAGAGCAGAGCCCCAGGTACGGGCGGGGCGACTGGAAAACTCAAACACTGGTGAGGATTGGGTGCATAGGGGCTTGGCAAGCCCCATATGCGGGCTCTTGGCCCAGGCCCTGACAGGCCTTTCTTTGACATGGGGCTCATGCTGAGGGTCAGAGTGTGAATTTGTGCCCAAGCAGCACTCAAGTTTGGGCGTGGCATCAGGGACCAGGAAGGTTTCTCCCACCCTGAAGGTGTGACTCCATGCCAAGAGCAAGCTTTACAGCCACGGGGAAGGAGGAGTTCTGTGTTGTGCTTGCGATACCCAGCTGTGTGGAGAATTGATATAATGTCTAGGTTCAGATATCTGAAAACCAAGGTTAGGAAGAGGTGACGGCATAAGACCATGGCGTGTCCGAAGTGCTGGGTGTGCGGCCAGCTGTCTCCTTGTCTGTCTGGACGTCTGGCTTCAGGCTGTGTCAGACAGAGCATGAGTGCCCAGAGCAGCCTATCCAGTTCGGGTACCGTCGAGGCCCGAGCAGGTTGATCCTCATCTGGGTTTTCTGGAGAGAGCCCCACAGGGAAACGTATTTCTTCCCTTGGGCAGACCCTGGGTTGGGTTGTGGTTCTGGAGTTCCTAGTCCGGAGGGCTTGTTTGCCAGGAGTGTGAGGAAGGAAGTCTGAAAACACAAGCTAGCGTGAGGTTTGGGACCGATGGCACGGCAGGCCCACTCTGAGAGGCTGAATCGAGATCTCCTGCACTGAGGTAATTTCAACTCTGAGACGTGCCTCAGGCTAGAGTTTTTGTTTAGCATGGCCTCTTCCTGAATGGTGTGGGGGCCTCATGAGGCCAGGAAAGTTTGCCTACGATGGGATTTGTGAACTACTCCAAACCTCAAGGTTTCCTTCTGCACGAAAGTCGAGTGCTATTGGATGGTTCCAGGAGGCCCCATACGGAAAGACTCGAGAGCAGGTGTCTAAGCATGGATGCCTGGGAACGCCACCTCATATTCCCACTCTTTAGTCAGGACAAGGCAGGCTCAATCTGCGGGCTCCTGGGTGAGCTACCCAGAGGGGAGAGTTGAAATGGACTCTCCTGAAGATGAGTCCTACTGTGGCTTGGTGGCCTGGGAGACCTTGGAATGTGGAGGTGTCTCAGGGACTCTGCAGGATTCTCCAACCTGAGGTGTTTGACACGGCTCCAACAAGGAAGCTTCCCATGTGGAGACGAGAGAAGTTCTGTTCAGTGCCTCAGGAAAGCCCCATATCCTGTTCTTCGAACCAAAGCCTCTGAGGAGTGACACCTGGAAAACAAAGCAAGAGTTGAGATTAGGGCCTAAGGGCCTGTCCGGCTCAACCTTCTATCTCTGTTGACATCTGTGTGCATGCCTTCATGGAGGTAGCAGCTCAGCTTGTGTCCGAAGGCCCCTGTGTGTGCAGGGAGGCTCCCGGTAATGGTATGTCCTCGGGGGCCTTGAGGTTTCTCATATTCTGGAGGTGTGTGGCCAAAGGAATGGACAGAGTTTCCCAGGAGAGAGCAGGCATGGTCCTGTGGTATGGCTCCAGAGGACCCAGCCTAGAGGCTGTGTTTGCCAGGGCAGTGGGGACAGATGTCTGAAAAAGCAAACTTGGCTCAGGTAGGGGCCAAGGTAATGGCAGGCCTGATCTCCAGTCCGAGAGGCGAGATCCTCTGGATATCAAAGGAGGGCAAGTGGGAGGCAGTCGCTCAGGCTTTTGTCTCTGGGTGTTGCGTTCACAGTGGCCGTAGAAGGGTAGGGGTTGCTTCAGGGGCCGAGGAAGAGCCTTCCTCTCGGGGGATTGTCCAAGCTCCCAAGTGTTTGGGTTCATTCTGTGGGAAGGGAAGAGTACTGTTTTCTGCCACAGGGGACCCCCCAGGAAGGGACTCTAGAGCACAGCAGTGGGTTCCCTCAACTGGAATACACACCATCTAGTTAGTCCTGCGTGCCTATGGGCATGGCAAGCCACATATGCGGGCTCTTGGTCCAATCACTGAGAGGCGTTACTTGAATAAGGTACTCACGCTGAGGGTCACAATGTGTGTTTGTGCCCAAGGCGGCCCTCACACATGGGCGTGGCCTCATGGGCCATGCCGTTTTCTCCTACACTGAAGGTTTGACTCACTGCCAGCAGCAAGGTTTCTTGCCATGGGGAAGGAGGGGTTCTGACTTGTGCATCAGGTTCCCCCCTGTGCAGGGATTGGAGATAAGGTCTAGGTTCTGATGACTGAAACCCCAGGTTGGGAATGGATGGTGGCCTAAGGCAGTGGCGGGTCCAATGTGCTGGGTGTGCAGCCAGCTGTGTCGGTGTCTGTTGGAAGGTCTGGGCTCAGGCTATTTGCGACAGAGCATCAGTGTTTAAGGTAGCCTATGCAATTGGGGTGTTGCCGAGGGCCAAGCAGTTTGATCCTCATTTGGGGTTTCTGGGCAGCACCATAGACAAAGTTTTTCTCCTGGGAGGCAGGCGGAGTGCTTCATTGTGGCCCCAGAATTCCCAGTAGGGAGGGTTTGCGGGCCAGGAGTGTGAGGACGGAAGTCTAGGAACACAAGCTAAAGTGAGGATTGGAGCCAAGGGCAGAGCAGGCCCACTAGGCAGAGGCTGAATCAAAATCTCCTGCATCTGAAGTCAGGCTGAGGATCAGACGTTGGCTGAGGCTGGCGTATGTGTCCATGTTGGCACCTTCATGAAGCGGGGGCCTCATGAGGCCAAGGAAGTTTTCCCACGCTGAGTTTGGAGGTTGCCCCAAACCACCAGGTTTCCTTCTGTGGGACATTCGAGTCCTGTTGCATGGCTCCAGGACATACCATACGGAAGGACTGGAGAGCACGGTTCGAAGGATGGATCCCTGTACAGCATGCCTCGCATTCCCATTGGCCATTAGCCACAAGATATGTTTGATCTGCTGCCTCTGGGGCACGCTAACCAGGGGGCTGAGTTGAAATGGCCTCTCCTGAGGATGCGTCATAATGTGCGTTTGGGTCCATGGAAACCTTGGAATGTGCTGGTTGTTCAGTGGCCCTGCGGAACTCTCCTACCTGAAGGGTTTGATACATCCCCAGTAAGTAAGCTCCCCATGTGGAGACGAGAGAGGTTTGGTTTGGAGCCTCAGAAAAGCCCCGTGTGCTGGTCTACGAAAACAGACCTCTGAGGACGGACACATGGAAACCAAAGCTAAGGTTCAGATTAGGGCCTGGGGGCCTGTCCATTTCAACCTTCTGTCTCTGGGGACACTGTCTGAGAGTCTAAGTGGAGATAGTTGCTCCGCTGGTGTCAGAGAGCCCCTCTTAGTCCAGGGTGGCCTACACTATTGATGGCCTCAGGGGCCTTGGAGCTTTTCCCTAACCTGTAGGGTTGTGGTCAATGGATTGGGCACAATTTCCTTGGAGAGGGCAGGCACAATCTTTCGCTGTGGCTCCAGAGGCCCTAGCCTGGCGGTTGTGTGGGTCCAGGCTGAGGGCACAGAAGTCTGAAAACACAAACTCAGCTTATGAGTGGCGCCTAGGGTATGGCAGGCCGGATGTACAGCCCGAGAGGGAGCTCCTGGGCCTCTGAAACAAGGGCGAGTGGGAGGCGTTCCTTCAGGCTTTTGTCTCTGGATGTTGTGTCCGAGATAGCCGTGGATTGGAGGGGTGGCCTCAGGGACTGTGGACGAGATTCCCTCTCTGGGGATTTGTCCCAGCTCCCAAGAGTTTGGGGTCATTTTGTGGGAAGGGTGGAAAAGTGTTGTCTGGCTCACGTGTCTCTCCAAGAAAGGGATTCCAGAGCAGAGCCCCAGGTACGGGCGGGGCGACTGGAAAACTCAAACACTGGTGAGGATTGGGTGCATAGGGGCTTGGCAAGCCCCATATGCGGGCTCTTGGCCCAGGCCCTGACAGGCCTTTCTTTGACATGGGGCTCATGCTGAGGGTCAGAGTGTGAATTTGTGCCCAAGCAGCACTCAAGTTTGGGCGTGGCATCAGGGACCAGGAAGGTTTCTCCCACCCTGAAGGTGTGACTCCATGCCAAGAGCAAGCTTTACAGCCACGGGGAAGGAGGAGTTCTGTGTTGTGCTTGCGATACCCAGCTGTGTGGAGAATTGATATAATGTCTAGGTTCAGATATCTGAAAACCAAGGTTAGGAAGAGGTGACGGCATAAGACCATGGCGTGTCCGAAGTGCTGGGTGTGCGGCCAGCTGTCTCCTTGTCTGTCTGGACGTCTGGCTTCAGGCTGTGTCAGACAGAGCATGAGTGCCCAGAGCAGCCTATCCAGTTCGGGTACCGTCGAGGCCCGAGCAGGTTGATCCTCATCTGGGTTTTCTGGAGAGAGCCCCACAGGGAAACGTTTTTCTTCCCTTGGGCAGACCCTGGGCTGGGTTGTGGTTCTGGAGTTCCTAGTCCGGAGGGCTTGTTTGCCAGGAGTGTGAGGAAGGAAGTCTGAAAACACAAGCTAGCGTGAGGTTTGGGACCGATGGCACGGCAGGCCCACTCTGAGAGGCTGAATCGAGATCTCCTGCACTGAGGTAATTTTAACTCTGAGACGTGCCTCAGGCTAGAGTTTTTGTCCAGCATGGCCTCTTCCTGAATGGTGTGGGGGCCTCATGAGGCCAGGAAGGTTTGCCTACGATGGGATTTGTGAACTACTCCAAACCTCAAGGTTTCCTTCTGCACGAAAGTCGAGTGCTATTGGATGGTTCCAGGAGGCCCCATACGGAAAGACTCGAGAGCAGGTGTCTAAGCATGGATGCCTGGGAACGCCACCTCATATTCCCACTCTTTAGTCAGGACAAGGCAGGCTCAATCTGCGGGCTCCTGGGTGAGCTACCCAGAGGGGAGAGTTGAAATGGACTCTCCTGAAGATGAGTCCTACTGTGGCTTGGTGGCCTGGGAGACCTTGGAATGTGGAGGTGGCTCAGGGACTCTGCAGGATTCTCCAACCTGAGGTGTTTGACACGGCTCCAACAAGGAAGCTTCCCATGTGGAGACGAGAGAAGTTCTGTTCAGTGCCTCAGGAAAGCCCCATATCCTGTTCTTCGAACCAAAGCCTCTGAGGAGTGACACCTGGAAAACAAAGCAAGAGTTGAGATTAGGGCCTAAGGGCCTGTCCGGCTCAACCTTCTATCTCTGTTGACATCTGTGTGCATGCCTTCATGGAGGTAGCAGCTCAGCTTGTGTCCGAAGGCCCCTGTGTGTGCAGGGAGGCTCCCGGTAATGGTATGTCCTCGGGGGCCTTGAGGTTTCTCATATTCTGGAGGTGTGTGGCCAAAGGAATGGACAGAGTTTCCCAGGAGAGAGCAGGCATGGTCCTGTGGTATGGCTCCAGAGGACCCAGCCTAGAGGCTGTGTTTGCCAGGGCTGTGGGGACAGATGTCTGAAAAAGCAAACTTGGCTCAGGTAGGTGCCAAGGTAATGGCAGGCCTGATCTCCAGTCCGAGAGGGGAGATCCTCTGGATATCAAAGGAGGGCAAGTGGGAGGCAGTCGCTCAAGCTTTTGTCTCTGGGTGTTGCGTTCACAGTGGCCGTTCAGGGTAGGGGTTGCTTCAGGGGCCGAGGAAGAGCCTTCCTCTCGGGGGATTGTCCAAGCTCCCAAGTGTTTGGGTTCATTCTGTGGGAAGGGAAGAGTACTGTTTTCTGCCACAGGGGACCCCCCAGGAGAGGGACTCTAGAGCACAGCAGTGGGTTCCCTCAACTGGAATACACACCATCTAGTTAGTCCTGCGTGCCTATGGGCATGGCAAGCCACATATGTGGGCTCTTGGTCCAATCACTGAGAGGCGTTACTTGAATAAGGTACTCACGCTGAGGGTCACAATGTGTGTTTGTGCCCAAGGCGGCCCTCACACATGGGCGTGGCCTCATGGGCCATGCCGTTTTCTCCTACACTGAAGGTTTGACTCACTGCCAGCAGCAAGGTTTCTTGCCATGGGGAAGGAGGGGTTCTGACTTGTGCATCAGGTTCCCCCCTGTGCAGGGATTGGAGATCATTTCTAGGTTCTGATGACTGAAAACCCAGGTTGGGAATGGATGGTGGCCTAAGGCAGTGGCGGGTCCAATGTGCTGGGTGTGCAGCCAGCTGTGTCGGTGTCTGTTGGAAGGTCTGGGCTCAGGCTATTTGCGACAGAGCATCAGTGTTTAAGGTAGCCTATGCAATTGGGGTGTTGCCGAGGGCCAAGCAGTTTGATCCTCATTTGGGGTTTCTGGGCAGCACCATAGACAAAGTTTTTCTCCTGGGAGGCAGGCAGAGTGCTTCATTGTGGCCCCAGAATTCCCAGTAGGGAGGATTTGCGGGCCAGGAGTGTGAGGACAGAAGTCTAGGAACACAAGCTAAAGTGCGGATTGGAGCCAAGGGCAGAGCAGGCCCACTAGGCAGAGGCTGAATCAAAATCTCCTGCATCTGAAGTCAGGCTGAGGATCAGACGTTGGCTGAGGCTGGAGTATGTGTCCATGATGGCACCTTCATGAAGCGGGGGCCTCATGAGGCCAAGGAAGTTTTCCCACGCTGAGTTTGGAGGTTGCCCCAAACCACCAGTTTCCTTCTGTGGGACATTCGAGTCCTGTTGCATGGCTCCAGGACATACCATACGGAAGGACTGGAGAGCACGGTTCGAAGGATGGATCCCTGTACAGCATGCCTCGCATTCCCATTGGCCATTAGCCACAAGATATGTTTGATCTGCTGCCTCTGGGGCACGCTAACCAGGGGGCTGAGTTGAAATGGCCTCTCCTGAGGATGCGTCATAATGTGCGTTTGGGTCCATGGAAACCTTGGAATGTGCTGGTTGTTCAGTGGCCCTGCGGAACTCTCCTACCTGAAGGGTTTGATACATCCCCAGTAAGTAAGCTCCCCATGTGGAGGCGAGAGAGGTTTGGTTTGGAGCCTCAGAAAAGCCCCGTGTGCTGGTCTACGAAAACAGACCTCTGAGGACGGACACATGGAAACCAAAGCTAAGGTTCAGATTAGTGCCTGGGGGCCTGTCCATTTCAACCTTCTGTCTCTGGGGACACTGTCTGAGAGTCTAAGTGGAGATAGTTGCTCCGCTGGTGTCAGAGAGCCCCTCTTAGTCCAGGGTGGCCTACACTATTGATGGCCTCAGGGGCCTTGGAGCTTTTCCCTAACCTGTAGGGTTGTGGTCAATGGATTGGGCACAATTTCCTTGGAGAGGGCAGGCACAATCTTTCGCTGTGGCTCCAGAGGCCCTAGCCTGGCGGTTGTGTGGGTCCAGGCTGAGGGCACAGAAGTCTGAAAACACAAACTCAGCTTATGAGTTGAGCTTAGGGTATGGCAGGCCGGATGTACAGCCCGAGAGGGAGCTCCTGGGCCTCTGAAACAAGGGCGAGTGGGAGGCGTTCCTTCAGGCTTTTGTCTCTGGATGTTGTGTCCGAGATAGCCGTGGATTGGAGGGGTGGCCTCAGGGACTGTGGACGAGTATCCCTCTCTGGGGATTTGTCCCAGCTCCCAAGAGTTTGGGGTCATTTTGTGGGAAGGGTGGAAAAGTGTTGTCTGGCTCACGTGTCTCTCCAAGAAAGGGATTCCAGAGCAGAGCCCCAGGTACGGGCGGGGCGACTGGAAAACTGAAACACTGGTGAGGATTGGGTGCATAGGGGCTTGGCAAGCCCCATATGCGGGCTCTTGGCCCAGGCCCTGACAGGCCTTTCTTTGACATGGGGCTCATGCTGAGGGTCAGAGTGTGAATTTATGCCCAAGCAGCACTCAAGTTTGGGCGTGGCATCAGGGACCAGGAAGGTTTCTCCCACCCTGAAGGTGTGACTCCATGCCAAGAGCAAGCTTTACAGCCACGGGGAAGGAGGAGTTCTGTGTTGTGCTTGCGATACCCAGCTGTGTGGAGAATTGATATAATGTCTAGGTTCAGATATCTGAAAACCAAGGTTAGGAAGAGGTGACGGCATAAGACCATGGCGTGTCCGAAGTGCTGGGTGTGCGGCCAGCTGTCTCCTTGTCTGTCTGGACGTCTGGCTTCAGGCTGTGTCAGACAGAGCATGAGTGCCCAGAGCAGCCTATCCAGTTCGGGTACCGTCGAGGCCCGAGCAGGTTGATCCTCATCTGGGTTTTCTGGAGAGAGCCCCACAGGGAAACGTATTTCTTCCCTTGGGCAGACCCTGGGCTGGGTTGTGGTCCTGGAGTTCCTAGTCCGGAGGGCTTGTTTGCCAGGAGTGTGAGGAAGGAAGTCTGAAAACACAAGCTAGCGTGAGGTTTGGGACCGATGGCACGGCAGGCCCACTCTGAGAGGCTGAATCGAGATCTCCTGCACTGAGGTCATTTCAACTATGAGACGTGCCTCAGGCTAGAGTTTTTGTCCAGCATGGCCTCTTCCTGAATGGTGTGGGGGCCTCATGAGACCAGGAATGTTTCCCTACGATGGGATTTGTGAACTACTCCAAACCTCAAGGTTTCCTTCCGCACGAAAGTCGAGTGCTATTGGATGGTTCCAGGAGGCCCCATACGGAAAGACTCGAGAGCAGGTGTCTAAGCATGGATGCCTGGGAACGCCACCTCATATTCCCACTCTTTAGTCAGGACAAGGCAGGCTCAATCTGCGGGCTCCTGGGTGAGCTACCCAGAGGGGAGAGTTGAAATGGACTCTCCTGAAGATGAGTCCTACTGTGGCTTGGTGGCCTGGGAGACCTTGGAATGTGGAGGTGGCTCAGGGACTCTGCAGGATTCTCCAACCTGAGGTGTTTGACACGGCTCCAACAAGGAAGCTTCCCATGTGGAGACGAGAGAAGTTCTGTTCAGTGCCTCAGGAAAGCCCCATATCCTGTTCTTCGAACCAAAGCCTCTGAGGAGTGACACCTGGAAAAAAGCAAGAGTTGAGATTAGGGCCTAAGGGCCTGTCCGGCTCAACCTTCTATCTCTGTTGACATCTGTGTGCATGCCTTCATGGAGGTAGCAGCTCCGCTTGTGTCCGAAGGCCCCTGTGTGTGCAGGGAGGCTCCCGGTAATGGTATGTCCTCGGGGGCCTTGAGGTTTCTCATATTCTGGAGGTGTGTGGCCAAAGGAATGGACAGAGTTTCCCAGGAGAGAGCAGGCATGGTCCTGTGGTATGGCTCCAGAGGACCCAGCCTAGAGGCTGTGTTTGCCAGGGCTGTGGGGACAGATGTCTGAAAAAGCAAACTTGGCTCAGGTAGGGGCCAAGGTAATGGCAGGCCTGATCTCCAGTCCGAGAGGGGAGATCCTCTGGATATCCAAGGAGGGCAAGTGGGAGGCAGTCGCTCAGGCTTTTGTCTCTGGGTGTTGCGTTCACAGTGGCCGTTCAGGGTAGGGGTTGCTTCAGGGGCCGAGGAAGAGCCTTCCTCTCGGGGGATTGTCCAAGCTCCCAAGTGTTTGGGTTCATTCTGTGGGAAGGGAAGAGTACTGTTTTCTGCCACAGGGGACCCCCCAGGAGAGGGACTCTAGAGCACAGCAGTGGGTTCCCTCAACTGGAATACACACCATCTAGTTAGTCCTGCGTGCCTATGGGCATGGCAAGCCACATATGCGGGCTCTTGGTCCAATCACTGAGAGGCGTTACTTGAATAAGGTACTCACGCTGAGGGTCACAATGTGTGTTTGTGCCCAAGGCGGCCCTCACACATGGGCGTGGCCTCATGGGCCATGCCGTTTTCTCCTACACTGAAGGTTTGACTCACTGCCAGCAGCAAGGTTTCTTGCCATGGGGAAGGAGGGGTTCTGACTTGTGCATCAGGTTCCCCCCTGTGCAGGGATTGGAGATAAGTTCTAGGTTCTGATGACTGAAAACCCAGGTTGGGAATGGATGGTGGCCTAAGGCAGTGGCGGATCCAATGTGCTGGGTGTGCAGCCAGCTGTGTCAGTGTCTGTTGGAAGGTCTGGGCTCAGGCTATTTGCGACAGAGCATCAGTGTTTAAGGTAGCCTATGCAATTGGGGTGTTGCCGAGGGCCAAGCAGTTTGATCCTCATTTGGGGTTTCTGGGCAGCACCATAGACAAAGTTTTTCTCCTGGGAGGCAGGCAGAGTGCTTCATTGTGGCCCCAGAATTCCCAGTAGGGAGGATTTGCGGGCCAGGAGTGTGAGGACAGAAGTCTAGGAACACAAGCTAAAGTGCGGATTGGAGCCAAGGGCAGAGCAGGCCCACTAGGCAGAGGCTGAATCAAAATCTCCTGCATCTGAAGTCAGGCTGAGGATCAGACGTTGGCTGAGGCTGGAGTATGTGTCCATGATGGCACCTTCATGAAGCGGGGGCCTCATGAGGCCAAGGAAGTTTTCCCACGCTGAGTTTGGAGGTTGCCCCAAACCACCAGTTTCCTTCTGTGGGACATTCGAGTCCTGTTGCATGGCTCCAGGACATACCATACGGAAGGACTGGAGAGCACGGTTCGAAGGATGGATCCCTGTACAGCATGCCTCGCATTCCCATTGGCCATTAGCCACAAGATATGTTTGATCTGCTGCCTCTGGGGCACGCTAACCAGGGGGCTGAGTTGAAATGGCCTCTCCTGAGGATGCGTCATAATGTGCGTTTGGGTCCATGGAAACCTTGGAATGTGCTGGTTGTTCAGTGGCCCTGCGGAACTCTCCTACCTGAAGGGTTTGATACATCCCCAGTAAGTAAGCTCCCCATGTGGAGGCGAGAGAGGTTTGGTTTGGAGCCTCAGAAAAGCCCCGTGTGCTGGTCTACGAAAACAGACCTCTGAGGACGGACACATGGAAACCAAAGCTAAGGTTCAGATTAGTGCCTGGGGGCCTGTCCATTTCAACCTTCTGTCTCTGGGGACACTGTCTGAGAGTCTAAGTGGAGATAGTTGCTCCGCTGGTGTCAGAGAGCCCCTCTTAGTCCAGGGTGGCCTACACTATTGATGGCCTCAGGGGCCTTGGAGCTTTTCCCTAACCTGTAGGGTTGTGGTCAATGGATTGGGCACAATTTCCTTGGAGAGGGCAGGCACAATCTTTCGCTGTGGCTCCAGAGGCCCTAGCCTGGCGGTTGTGTGGGTCCAGGCTGAGGGCACAGAAGTCTGAAAACACAAACTCAGCTTATGAGTTGAGCTTAGGGTATGGCAGGCCGGATGTACAGCCCGAGAGGGAGCTCCTGGGCCTCTGAAACAAGGGCGAGTGGGAGGCGTTCCTTCAGGCTTTTGTCTCTGGATGTTGTGTCCGAGATAGCCGTGGATTGGAGGGGTGGCCTCAGGGACTGTGGACGAGTATCCCTCTCTGGGGATTTGTCCCAGCTCCCAAGAGTTTGGGGTCATTTTGTGGGAAGGGTGGAAAAGTGTTGTCTGGCTCACGTGTCTCTCCAAGAAAGGGATTCCAGAGCAGAGCCCCAGGTACGGGCGGGGCGACTGGAAAACTCAAACACTGGTGAGGATTGGGTGCATAGGGGCTTGGCAAGCCCCATATGCGGGCTCTTGGCCCAGGCCCTGACAGGCCTTTCTTTGACATGGGGCTCATGCTGAGGGTCAGAGTGTGAATTTATGCCCAAGCAGCACTCAAGTTTGGGCGTGGCATCAGGGACCAGGAAGGTTTCTCCCACCCTGAAGGTGTGACTCCATGCCAAGAGCAAGCTTTACAGCCACGGGGAAGGAGGAGTTCTGTGTTGTGCTTGCGATACCCAGCTGTGTGGAGAATTGATATAATGTCTAGGTTCAGATATCTGAAAACCAAGGTTAGGAAGAGGTGACGGCATAAGACCATGGCGTGTCCGAAGTGCTGGGTGTGCGGCCAGCTGTCTCCTTGTCTGTCTGGACGTCTGGCTTCAGGCTGTGTCAGACAGAGCATGAGTGCCCAGAGCAGCCTATCCAGTTCGGGTACCGTCGAGGCCCGAGCAGGTTGATCCTCATCTGGGTTTTCTGGAGAGAGCCCCACAGGGAAACGTATTTCTTCCCTTGGGCAGACCCTGGGCTGGGTTGTGGTCCTGGAGTTCCTAGTCCGGAGGGCTTGTTTGCCAGGAGTGTGAGGAAGGAAGTCTGAAAACACAAGCTAGCGTGAGGTTTGGGACCGATGGCACGGCAGGCCCACTCTGAGAGGCTGAATCGAGATCTCCTGCACTGAGGTCATTTCAACTATGAGACGTGCCTCAGGCTAGAGTTTTTGTCCAGCATGGCCTCTTCCTGAATGGTGTGGGGGCCTCATGAGACCAGGAATGTTTCCCTACGATGGGATTTGTGAACTACTCCAAACCTCAAGGTTTCCTTCCGCACGAAAGTCGAGTGCTATTGGATGGTTCCAGGAGGCCCCATACGGAAAGACTCGAGAGCAGGTGTCTAAGCATGGATGCCTGGGAACGCCACCTCATATTCCCACTCTTTAGTCAGGACAAGGCAGGCTCAATCTGCGGGCTCCTGGGTGAGCTACCCAGAGGGGAGAGTTGAAATGGACTCTCCTGAAGATGAGTCCTACTGTGGCTTGGTGGCCTGGGAGACCTTGGAATGTGGAGGTGTCTCAGGGACTCTGCAGGATTCTCCAACCTGAGGTGTTTGACACGGCTCCAACAAGGAAGCTTCCCATGTGGAGACGAGAGAAGTTCTGTTCAGTGCCTCAGGAAAGCCCCATATCCTGTTCTTCGAACCAAAGCCTCTGAGGAGTGACACCTGGAAAACAAAGCAAGAGTTGAGATTAGGGCCTAAGGGCCTTTCGGGCTCAACCTTCTATCTCTGTTGACATCTGTGTGCATGCCTTCATGGAGGTAGCAGCTCCGCTTGTGTCCGAAGGCCCCTGTGTGTGCAGGGAGGCTCCCGGTAATGGTATGTCCTCGGGGGCCTTGAGGTTTCTCATATTCTGGAGGTGTGTGGCCAAAGGAATGGACAGAGTTTCCCAGGAGAGAGCAGGCATGGTCCTGTGGTATGGCTCCAGAGGACCCAGCCTAGAGGCTGTGTTTGCCAGGGCTGTGGGGACAGATGTCTGAAAAAGCAAACTTGGCTCAGGTAGGGGCCAAGGTAATGGCAGGCCTGATCTCCAGTCCGAGAGGGGAGATCCTCTGGATATCCAAGGAGGGCAAGTGGGAGGCAGTCGCTCAGGCTTTTGTCTCTGGGTGTTGCGTTCACAGTGGCCGTTCAGGGTAGGGGTTGCTTCAGGGGCCGAGGAAGAGCCTTCCTCTCGGGGGATTGTCCAAGCTCCCAAGTGTTTGGGTTCATTCTGTGGGAAGGGAAGAGTACTGTTTTCTGCCACAGGGGACCCCCCAGGAGAGGGACTCTAGAGCACAGCAGTGGGTTCCCTCAACTGGAATACACACCATCTAGTTAGTCCTGCGTGCCTATGGGCATGGCAAGCCACATATGCGGGCTCTTGGTCCAATCACTGAGAGGCGTTACTTGAATAAGGTACTCACGCTGAGGGTCACAATGTGTGTTTGTGCCCAAGGCGGCCCTCACACATGGGCGTGGCCTCATGGGCCATGCCGTTTTCTCCTACACTGAAGGTTTGACTCACTGCCAGCAGCAAGGTTTCTTGCCATGGGGAAGGAGGGGTTCTGACTTGTGCATCAGGTTCCCCCCTGTGCAGGGATTGGAGATAAGTTCTAGGTTCTGATGACTGAAAACCCAGGTTGGGAATGGATGGTGGCCTAAGGCAGTGGCGGATCCAATGTGCTGGGTGTGCAGCCAGCTGTGTCAGTGTCTGTTGGAAGGTCTGGGCTCAGGCTATTTGCGACAGAGCATCAGTGTTTAAGGTAGCCTATGCAATTGGGGTGTTGCCGAGGGCCAAGCAGTTTGATCCTCATTTGGGGTTTCTGGGCAGCACCATAGACAAAGTTTTTCTCCTGGGAGGCAGGCGGAGTGCTTCATTGTGGCCCCAGAATTCCCAGTAGGGAGGGTTTGCGGGCCAGGAGTGTGAGGACGGAAGTCTAGGAACACAAGCGAAAGTGAGGATTGGAGCCAAGGGCAGAGCAGGCCCACTAGGCAGAGGCTGAATCAAAATCTCCTGCATCTGAAGTCAGGCTGAGGATCAGACGTTGGCTGAGGCTGGCGTATGTGTCCATGTTGGCACCTTCATGAAGCGGGGGCCTCATGAGGCCAAGGAAGTTTTCCCACGCTGAGTTTGGAGGTTGACCCAAACCACCAGGTTTACTTCTGTGGGACATTCGAGTCCTGTTGCATGGCTCCAGGACATACCATACAGAAGGACTGGAGAGCACGGTTCGAAGGATGGATCCCTGTACAGCATGCCTCGCATTCCCATTGGCCATTAGCCACAAGATATGTTTGATCTGCTGCCTCTGGGGCACGCTAACCAGGGGGCTGAGTTGAAATGGCCTCTCCTGAGGATGCGTCATAATGTGCGTTTGGGTCCATGGAAACCTTGGAATGTGCTGGTTGTTCAGTGGCCCTGCGGAACTCTCCTACCTGAAGGGTTTGATACATCCCCAGTAAGTAAGCTCCCCATGTGGAGGCGAGAGAGGTTTGGTTTGGAGCCTCAGAAAAGCCCCGTGTGCTGGTCTACGAAAACAGACCTCTGAGGACGGACACATGGAAACCAAAGCTAAGGTTCAGATTAGGGCCTGGGGGCCTGTCCATTTCAACCTTCTGTCTCTGGGGACACTGTCTGAGAGTCTAAGTGGAGATAGTTGCTCCGCTGGTGTCAGAGAGCCCCTCTTAGTCCAGGGTGGCCTACACTATTGATGGCCTCAGGGGCCTTGGAGCTTTTCCCTAACCTGTAGGGTTGTGGTCAATGGATTGGGCACAATTTCCTTGGAGAGGGCAGGCGCAATCTTTCGCTGTGGATCCAGAGGCCCTAGCCTGGCGGTTGTGTGGGTCCAGGCTGAGGGCACAGAAGTCTGAAAAAACAAACTCAGCTTATGAGTTGCGCTTAGGGTATGGCAGGCCGGATGTACAGCCCGTGAGGGAGCTCCTGGGCCTCTGAAACAAGGGCGAGTGGGAGGCGTTCCTTCAGGCTTTTGTCTCTGGATGTTGTGTCCGAGATAGCCGTGGATTGGAGGGGTGGCCTCAGGGACTGTGGACGAGTATCCCTCTCTGGGGATTTGTCCCAGCTCCCAAGAGTTTGGGGTCATTTTGTGGGAAGGGTGGAAAAGTGTTGTCTGGCTCACGTGTCTCTCCAAGAAAGGGATTCCAGAGCAGAGCCCCAGGTACGGGCGGGGCGACTGGAAAACTCAAACACTGGTGAGGATTGGGTGCATAGGGGCTTGGCAAGCCCCATATGCGGGCTCTTGGCCCAGGCCCTGACAGGCCTTTCTTTGACATGGGGCTCATGCTGAGGGTCAGAGTGTGAATTTGTGCCCAAGCAGCACTCAAGTTTGGGCGTGGCATCAGGGACCAGGAAGGTTTCTCCCACCCTGAAGGTGTGACTCCATGCCAAGAGCAAGCTTTACAGCCACGGGGAAGGAGGAGTTCTGTGTTGTGCTTGCGATACCCAGCTGTGTGGAGAATTGATATAATGTCTAGGTTCAGATATCTGAAAACCAAGGTTAGGAAGAGGTGACGGCATAAGACCATGGCGTGTCCGAAGTGCTGGGTGTGCGGCCAGCTGTCTCCTTGTCTGTCTGGACGTCTGGCTTCAGGCTGTGTCAGACAGAGCATGAGTGCCCAGAGCAGCCTATCCAGTTCGGGTACCGTCGAGGCCCGAGCAGGTTGATCCTCATCTGGGTTTTCTGGAGAGAGCCCCACAGGGAAACGTATTTCTTCCCTTGGGCAGACCCTGGGTTGGGTTGTGGTTCTGGAGTTCCTAGTCCGGAGGGCTTGTTTGCCAGGAGTGTGAGGAAGGAAGTCTGAAAACACAAGCTAGCGTGAGGTTTGGGACCGATGGCACGGCAGGCCCACTCTGAGAGGCTGAATCGAGATCTCCTGCACTGAGGTCATTTCAACTATGAGACGTGCCTCAGGCTAGAGTTTTTGTCCAGCATGGCCTCTTCCTGAACGGTGTGGGGGCCTCATGAGGCCAGGAAGGTTTGCCTACGATGGGATTTGTGAACTACTCCAAACCTCAAGGTTTCCTTCTGCACGAAAGTCGAGCGCTATTGGATGGTTCCAGGAGGCCCCATACGGAAAGACTCGAGAGCAGGTGTCTAAGCATGGATGCCTGGGAACGCCACCTCATATTCCCACTCTTTAGTCAGGACAAGGCAGGCTCAATCTGCGGGCTCCTGGGTGAGCTACCCAGAGGGGAGAGTTGAAATGGACTCTCCTGAAGATGAGTCCTACTGTGGCTTGGTGGCCTGGGAGACCTTGGAATGTGGAGGTGTCTCAGGGACTCTGCAGGATTCTCCAACCTGAGGTTTTTCACACGGCTCCAACAAGGAAGCTTCCCATGTGGAGACGAGAGAAGTTCTGTTCAGTGCCTCAGGAAAGCCCCATATCCTGTTCTTCGAACCAAAGCCTCTGAGGAGTGACACCTGGAAAACAAAGCAAGAGTTGAGATTAGGGCCTAAGGGCCTGTCCGGCTCAACCTTCTATCTCTGTTGACATCTGTGTGCATGCCTTCATGGAGGTAGCAGCTCCGCTTGTGTCCGAAGGCCCCTGTGTGTGCAGGGAGGCTCCCGGTAATGGTATGTCCTCGGGGGCCTTGAGGTTTCTCATATTCTGGAGGTGTGTGGCCAAAGGAATGGACAGAGTTTCCCAGGAGAGAGCAGGCATGGTCCTGTGGTATGGCTCCAGAGGACCCAGCCTAGAGGCTGTGTTTGCCAGGGCTGTGGGGACAGATGTCTGAAAAAGCAAACTTGGCTCAGGTAGGGGCCAAGGTAATGGCAGGCCTGATCTCCAGTCTGAGAGGGGAGATCCTCTGGATATCAAAGGAGGGCAAGTGGGAGGCAGTCGCTCAGGCTTTTGTCTCTGGGTGTTGCGTTCACAGTGGCCGTTCAGGGTAGGGGTTGCTTCAGGGGCCGAGGAAGAGCCTTCCTCTCGGGGGATTGTCCAAGCTCCCAAGTGTTTGGGTTCATTCTGTTGGAAGGGAAGAGTACTGTTTTCTGCCACAGGGGACCCCCCAGGAGAGGGACTCTAGAGCACAGCAGTGGGTTCCCTCAACTGGAATACACACCATCTAGTTAGTCCTGCGTGCCTATGGGCATGGCAAGCCACATATGCGGGCTCTTGGTCCAATCACTGAGAGGCGTTACTTGAATAAGGTACTCACGCTGAGGGTCACAATGTGTGTTTGTGCCCAAGGCGGCCCTCACACATGGGCGTGGCCTCATGGGCCATGCCGTTTTCTCCTACACTGAAGGTTTGACTCACTGCCAGCAGCAAGGTTTCTTGCCATGGGGAAGGAGGGGTTCTGACTTGTGCATCAGGTTCCCCCCTGTGCAGGGATTGGAGATAAGGTCTAGGTTCTGATGACTGAAAACCCAGGTTGGGAATGGATGGTGGCCAAAGGCAATGGCGGGTCCAATGTGCTGGGTGTGCAGCCAGCTGTGTCGGTGTCTGTTGGAAGGTCTGGGCTCAGGCTATTTGCGACAGAGCATCAGTGTTTAAGGTAGCCTATGCAATTGGGGTGTTGCCGAGGGCCAAGCAGTTTGATCCTCATTTGGGGTTTCTGGGCAGCACCATAGACAAAGTTTTTCTCCTGGGAGGCAGGCGGAGTGCTTCATTGTGGCCCCAGAATTCCCAGTAGGGAGGGTTTGCGGGCCAGGAGTGTGAGGACGGAAGTCTAGGAACACAAGCTAAAGTGAGGATTGGAGCCAAGGGCAGATCAGGCCCACTAGGCAGAACCTGAATCAAAATCTCCTGCATCTGAAGTCAGGCTGAGGATCAGACGTTGGCTGAGGCTGGCGTATGTGTCCATGTTGGCACCTTCATGAAGCGGGGGCCTCATGAGGCCAAGGAAGTTTTCCCACGCTGAGTTTGGAGGTTGCCCCAAACCACCAGGTTTCCTTCTGTGGGACATTCGAGTCCTGTTGCATGGCTCCAGGACATACCATACGGAAGGACTGGAGAGCACGGTTCGAAGGATGGATCCCTGTACAGCATGCCTCGCATTCCCATTGGCCATTAGCCACAAGATATGTTTGATCTGCTGCCTCTGGGGCACGCTAACCAGGGGGCTGAGTGAAATGGCCTCTCCTGAGGATGCGTCATAATGTGCGTTTGGGTCCATGGAAACCTTGGAATGTGCTGGTTGTTCAGTGGCCCTGCGGAACTCTCCTACCTGAAGGGTTTGATACATCCCCAGTAAGTAAGCTCCCCATGTGGAGACGAGAGAGGTTTGGTTTGGAGCCTCAGAAAAGCCCCGTGTGCTGGTCTACGAAAACAGACCTCTGAGGACGGACACATGGAAACCAAAGCTAAGGTTCAGATTAGGGCCTGGGGGCCTGTCCATTTCAACCTTCTGTCTCTGGGGACACTGTCTGAGAGTCTAAGTGGAGATAGTTGCTCCGCTGGTGTCAGAGAGCCCCTCTTAGTCCAGGGTGGCCTACACTATTGATGGCCTCAGGGGCCTTGGAGCTTTTCCCTAACCTGTAGGGTTGTGGTCAATGGATTGGGCACAATTTCCTTGGAGAGGGCAGGCACAATCTTTCGCTGTGGCTCCAGAGGCCCTAGCCTGGCGGTTGTGTGGGTCCAGGCTGAGGGCACAGAAGTCTGAAAACACAAACTCAGCTTATGAGTGGCGCCTAGGGTATGGCAGGCCTGATGTACAGCCCGAGAGGGAGCTCCTCGGCCTCTGAAACAAGGGCGAGTGGGAGGCGTTCCTTCAGGCTTTTGTCTCTGGATGTTGTGTCCGAGATAGCCGTGGATTGGAGGGGTGGCCTCAGGGACTGTGGACGAGTATCCCTCTCTGGGGATTTGTCCCAGCTCCCAAGAGTTTGGGGTCATTTTGTGGGAAGGGTGGAAAAGTGTTGTCTGGCTCACGTGTCTCTCCAAGAAAGGGATTCCAGAGCAGAGCCCCAGGTACGGGCGGGGCGACTGGAAAACTGAAACACTGGTGAGGATTGGGTGCATAGGGGCTTGGCAAGCCCCATATGCGGGCTCTTGGCCCAGGCCCTGACAGGCCTTTCTTTGACATGGGGCTCATGCTGAGGGTCAGAGTGTGAATTTGTGCCCAAGCAGCACTCAAGTTTGGGCGTGCCATCAGGGACCAGGAAGGTTTCTCCCACCCTGAAGGTGTGACTCCATGCCAAGAGCAAGCTTTACAGCCACGGGGAAGGAGGAGTTCTGTGTTGTGCTTGCGATACCCAGCTGTGTGGAGAATTGATATAATGTCTAGGTTCAGATATCTGAAAACCAAGGTTAGGAAGAGGTGACGGCATAAGACCATGGCGTGTCCGAAGTGCTGGGTGTGCGGCCAGCTGTCTCCTTGTCTGTCTGGACGTCTGGCTTCAGGCTGTGTCAGACAGAGCATGAGTGCCCAGAGCAGCCTATCCAGTTCGGGAACCGTCGAGGCCCGAGCAGGTTGATCCTCATCTGGGTTTTCTGGAGAGAGCCCCACAGGGAAACGTATTTCTTCCCTTGGGCAGACCCTGGGTTGGGTTGTGGTTCTGGAGTTCCTAGTCCGGAGGGCTTGTTTGCCAGGAGTGTGAGGAAGGAAGTCTGAAAACACAAGCTAGCGTGAGGTTTGGGACCGATGGCACGGCAGGCCCACTCTGAGAGGCTGAATCGAGATCTCCTGCACTGAGGTCATTTCAACTATGAGACGTGCCTCAGGCTAGAGTTTTTGTCCAGCATGGCCTCTTCCTGAACGGTGTGGGGGCCTCATGAGGCCAGGAAGGTTTGCCTACGATGGGATTTGTGAACTACTCCAAACCTCAAGGTTTCCTTCTGCACGAAAGTCGAGCGCTATTGGATGGTTCCAGGAGGCCCCATACGGAAAGACTCGAGAGCAGGTGTCTAAGCATGGATGCCTGGGAACGCCACCTCATATTCCCACTCTTTAGTCAGGACAAGGCAGGCTCAATCTGCGGGCTCCTGGGTGAGCTACCCAGAGGGGAGAGTTGAAATGGACTCTCCTGAAGATGAGTCCTACTGTGGCTTGGTGGCCTGGGAGACCTTGGAATGTGGAGGTGTCTCAGGGACTCTGCAGGATTCTCCAACCTGAGGTTTTTCACACGGCTCCAACAAGGAAGCTTCCCATGTGGAGACGAGAGAAGTTCTGTTCAGTGCCTCAGGAAAGCCCCATATCCTGTTCTTCGAACCAAAGCCTCTGAGGAGTGACACCTGGAAAACAAAGCAAGAGTTGAGATTAGGGCCTAAGGGCCTGTCCGGCTCAACCTTCTATCTCTGTTGACATCTGTGTGCATGCCTTCATGGAGGTAGCAGCTCCGCTTGTGTCCGAAGGCCCCTGTGTGTGCAGGGAGGCTCCCGGTAATGGTATGTCCTCGGGGGCCTTGAGGTTTCTCATATTCTGGAGGTGTGTGGCCAAAGGAATGGACAGAGTTTCCCAGGAGAGAGCAGGCATGGTCCTGTGGTATGGCTCCAGAGGACCCAGCCTAGAGGCTGTGTTTGCCAGGGCTGTGGGGACAGATGTCTGAAAAAGCAAACTTGGCTCAGGTAGGGGCCAAGGTAATGGCAGGCCTGATCTCCAGTCTGAGAGGGGAGATCCTCTGGATATCAAAGGAGGGCAAGTGGGAGGCAGTCGCTCAGGCTTTTGTCTCTGGGTGTTGCGTTCACAGTGGCCGTTCAGGGTAGGGGTTGCTTCAGGGGCCGAGGAAGAGCCTTCCTCTCGGGGGATTGTCCAAGCTCCCAAGTGTTTGGGTTCATTCTGTTGGAAGGGAAGAGTACTGTTTTCTGCCACAGGGGACCCCCCAGGAGAGGGACTCTAGAGCACAGCAGTGGGTTCCCTCAACTGGAATACACACCATCTAGTTAGTCCTGCGTGCCTATGGGCATGGCAAGCCACATATGCGGGCTCTTGGTCCAATCACTGAGAGGCGTTACTTGAATAAGGTACTCACGCTGAGGGTCACAATGTGTGTTTGTGCCCAAGGCGGCCCTCACACATGGGCGTGGCCTCATGGGCCATGCCGTTTTCTCCTACACTGAAGGTTTGACTCACTGCCAGCAGCAAGGTTTCTTGCCATGGGGAAGGAGGGGTTCTGACTTGTGCATCAGGTTCCCCCCTGTGCAGGGATTGGAGATAAGGTCTAGGTTCTGATGACTGAAAACCCAGGTTGGGAATGGATGGTGGCCAAAGGCAATGGCGGGTCCAATGTGCTGGGTGTGCAGCCAGCTGTGTCGGTGTCTGTTGGAAGGTCTGGGCTCAGGCTATTTGCGACAGAGCATCAGTGTTTAAGGTAGCCTATGCAATTGGGGTGTTGCCGAGGGCCAAGCAGTTTGATCCTCATTTGGGGTTTCTGGGCAGCACCATAGACAAAGTTTTTCTCCTGGGAGGCAGGCGGAGTGCTTCATTGTGGCCCCAGAATTCCCAGTAGGGAGGGTTTGCGGGCCAGGAGTGTGAGGACGGAAGTCTAGGAACACAAGCTAAAGTGAGGATTGGAGCCAAGGGCAGATCAGGCCCACTAGGCAGAACCTGAATCAAAATCTCCTGCATCTGAAGTCAGGCTGAGGATCAGACGTTGGCTGAGGCTGGCGTATGTGTCCATGTTGGCACCTTCATGAAGCGGGGGCCTCATGAGGCCAAGGAAGTTTTCCCACGCTGAGTTTGGAGGTTGCCCCAAACCACCAGGTTTCCTTCTGTGGGACATTCGAGTCCTGTTGCATGGCTCCAGGACATACCATACGGAAGGACTGGAGAGCACGGTTCGAAGGATGGATCCCTGTACAGCATGCCTCGCATTCCCATTGGCCATTAGCCACAAGATATGTTTGATCTGCTGCCTCTGGGGCACGCTAACCAGGGGGCTGAGTGAAATGGCCTCTCCTGAGGATGCGTCATAATGTGCGTTTGGGTCCATGGAAACCTTGGAATGTGCTGGTTGTTCAGTGGCCCTGCGGAACTCTCCTACCTGAAGGGTTTGATACATCCCCAGTAAGTAAGCTCCCCATGTGGAGACGAGAGAGGTTTGGTTTGGAGCCTCAGAAAAGCCCCGTGTGCTGGTCTACGAAAACAGACCTCTGAGGACGGACACATGGAAACCAAAGCTAAGGTTCAGATTAGGGCCTGGGGGCCTGTCCATTTCAACCTTCTGTCTCTGGGGACACTGTCTGAGAGTCTAAGTGGAGATAGTTGCTCCGCTGGTGTCAGAGAGCCCCTCTTAGTCCAGGGTGGCCTACACTATTGATGGCCTCAGGGGCCTTGGAGCTTTTCCCTAACCTGTAGGGTTGTGGTCAATGGATTGGGCACAATTTCCTTGGAGAGGGCAGGCACAATCTTTCGCTGTGGCTCCAGAGGCCCTAGCCTGGCGGTTGTGTGGGTCCAGGCTGAGGGCACAGAAGTCTGAAAACACAAACTCAGCTTATGAGTGGCGCCTAGGGTATGGCAGGCCTGATGTACAGCCCGAGAGGGAGCTCCTCGGCCTCTGAAACAAGGGCGAGTGGGAGGCGTTCCTTCAGGCTTTTGTCTCTGGATGTTGTGTCCGAGATAGCCGTGGATTGGAGGGGTGGCCTCAGGGACTGTGGACGAGTATCCCTCTCTGGGGATTTGTCCCAGCTCCCAAGAGTTTGGGGTCATTTTGTGGGAAGGGTGGAAAAGTGTTGTCTGGCTCACGTGTCTCTCCAAGAAAGGGATTCCAGAGCAGAGCCCCAGGTACGGGCGGGGCAACTGGAAAACTGAAACACTGGTGAGGATTGGGTGCATAGGGGCTTGGCAAGCCCCATATGCGGGCTCTTGGCCCAGGCCCTGACAGGCCTTTCTTTGACATGGGGCTCATGCTGAGGGTCAGAGTGTGAATTTGTGCCCAAGCAGCACTCAAGTTTGGGCGTGCCATCAGGGACCAGGAAGGTTTCTCCCACCCTGAAGGTGTGACTCCATGCCAAGAGCAAGCTTTACAGCCACGGGGAAGGAGGAGTTCTGTGTTGTGCTTGCGATACCCAGCTGTGTGGAGAATTGATATAATGTCTAGGTTCAGATATCTGAAAACCAAGGTTAGGAAGAGGTGACGGCATAAGACCATGGCGTGTCCGAAGTGCTGGGTGTGCGGCCAGCTGTCTCCTTGTCTGTCTGGACGTCTGGCTTCAGGCTGTGTCAGACAGAGCATGAGTGCCCAGAGCAGCCTATCCAGTTCGGGTACCGTCGAGGCCCGAGCAGGTTGATCCTCATCTGGGTTTTCTGGAGAGAGCCCCACAGGGAAACGTTTTTCTTCCCTTGGGCAGACCCTGGGCTGGGTTGTGGTTCTGGAGTTCCTAGTCCGGAGGGCTTGTTTGCCAGGAGTGTGAGGAAGGAAGTCTGAAAACACAAGCTAGCGTGAGGTTTGGGACCGATGGCACGGCAGGCCCACTCTGAGAGGCTGAATCGAGATCTCCTGCACTGAGGTCATTTCAACTCTGAGACGTGCCTCAGGCTAGAGTTTTTGTCCAGCATGGCCTCTTCCTGAATGGTGTGGGGGCCTCATGAGGCCAGGAAGGTTTGCCTACGATGGGATTTGTGAACTACTCCAAACCTCAAGGTTTCCTTCTGCACGAAAGTCGAGTGCTATTGGATGGTTCCAGGAGGCCCCATACGGAAAGACTCGAGAGCAGGTGTCTAAGCATGGATGCCTGGGAACGCCACCTCATATTCCCACTCTTTAGTCAGGACAAGGCAGGCTCAATCTGCGGGCTCCTGGGTGAGCTACCCAGAGGGGAGAGTTGAAATGGACTCTCCTGAAGATGAGTCCTACTGTGGCTTGGTGGCCTGGGAGACCTTGGAATGTGGAGGTGGCTCAGGGACTCTGCAGGATTCTCCAACCTGAGGTGTTTGACACGGCTCCAACAAGGAAGCTTCCCATGTGGAGACGAGAGAAGTTCTGTTCAGTGCCTCAGGAAAGCCCCATATCCTGTTCTTCGAACCAAAGCCTCTGAGGAGTGACACCTGGAAAACAAAGCAAGAGTTGAGATTAGGGCCTAAGGGCCTGTCCGGCTCAACCTTCTATCTCTGTTGACATCTGTGTGCATGCCTTCATGGAGGTAGCAGCTCAGCTTGTGTACGAAGGCCCCTGTGTGTGCAGGGAGGCTCCCGGTAATGATATGTCCTCGGGGGCCTTGAGGTTTCTCATATTCTGGAGGTGTGTGGCCAAAGGAATGGACAGAGTTTCCCAGGAGAGAGCAGGCATGGTCCTGTGGTATGGCTCCAGAGGACCCAGCCTAGAGGCTGTGTTTGCCAGGGCTGTGGGAGCAGATGTCTGAAAAAGCAAACTTGGCTCAGGTAGGGGCCAAGGTAATGGCAGGCCTGATCTCCAGTCCGAGAGGGGAGATCCTCTGGATATCAAAGGAGGGCAAGTGGGAGGCAGTCGCTCAGGCTTTTGTCTCTGGGTGTTGCGTTCACAGTGGCCGTTCAGGGTAGGGGTTGCTTCAGGGGCCGAGGAAGAGCCTTCCTCTCGGGGGATTGTCCAAGCTCCCAAGTGTTTGGGTTCATTCTGTTGGAAGGGAAGAGTACTGTTTTCTGCCACAGGGGACCCCCCAGGAGAGGGACTCTAGAGCACAGCAGTGGGTTCCCTCAACTGGAATACACACCATCTAGTTAGTCCTGCGTGCCTATGGGCATGGCAAGCCACATATGCGGACTCTTGGTCCAATCACTGAGAGGCGTTACTTGAATAAGGTACTCACGCTGAGGGTCACAATGTGTGTTTGTGCCCAAGGCGGCCCTCACACATGGGCGTGGCCTCATGGGCCATGCCGTTTTCTCCTACACTGAAGGTTTGACTCACTGCCAGCAGCAAGGTTTCTTGCCATGGGGAAGGAGGGGTTCTGACTTGTGCATCAGGTTCCCCCCTGTGCAGGGATTGGAGATAAGGTCTAGGTTCTGATGACTGAAAACCCAGGTTGGGAATGGATGGTGGCCAAAGGCAGTGGCGGGTCCAATGTGCTGGGTGTGCAGCCAGCTGTGTCGGTGTCTGTTGGAAGGTCTGGGCTCAGGCTATTTGCGACAGAGCATCAGTGTTTAAGGTAGCCTATGCAATTGGGGTGTTGCCGAGGGCCAAGCAGTTTGATCCTCATTTGGGGTTTCTGGGCAGCACCATAGACAAAGTTTTTCTCCTGGGAGGCAGGCGGAGTGCTTCATTGTGGCCCCATAATTCCCAGTAGGGAGGGTTTGCGGGCCAGGAGTGTGAGGACGGAAGTCTAGGAACACAAGCTAAAGTGAGGATTGGAGCCAAGGGCAGATCAGGCCCACTAGGCAGAGGCTGAATCAAAATCTCCTGCATCTGAAGTCAGGCTGAGGATCAGACGTTGGCTGAGGCTGGCGTATGTGTCCATGTTGGCACCTTCATGAAGCGGGGGCCTCATGAGGCCAAGGAAGTTTTCCCACGCTGAGTTTGGAGGTTGCCCCAAACCACCAGGTTTCCTTCTGTGGGACATTCGAGTCCTGTTGCATGGCTCCAGGACATACCATACGGAAGGACTAGAGAGCACGGTTCGAAGGATGGATCCCTGTACAGCATGCCTCGCATTCCCATTGGCCATTAGCCACAAGATATGTTTGATCTGCTGCCTCTGGGGCACGCTAACCAGGGGGCTGAGTTGAAATGGCCTCTCCTGAGGATGCGTCATAATGTGCGTTTGGGTCCATGGAAACCTTGGAATGTGCTGGTTGTTCAGTGGCCCTGCGGAACTCTCCTACCTGAAGGGTTTGATACATCCCCAGTAAGTAAGCTCCCCATGTGGAGGCGAGAGAGGTTTGGTTTGGAGCCTCAGAAAAGCCCCGTGTGCTGGTCTACGAAAACAGACCTCTGAGGACGGACACATGGAAACCAAAGCTAAGGTTCAGATTAGGGCCTGGGGGCCTGTCCATTTCAACCTTCTGTCTCTGGGGACACTGTCTGAGAGTCTAAGTGGAGATAGTTGCTCCGCTGGTGTCAGAGAGCCCCTCTTAGTCCAGGGTGGCCTACACTATTGATGGCCTCAGGGGCCTTGGAGCTTTTCCCTAACCTGTAGGGTTGTGGTCAATGGATTGGGCACAATTTCCTTGGAGAGGGCAGGCACAATCTTTCGCTGTGGCTCCAGAGGCCCTAGCCTGGCGGTTGTGTGGGTCCAGGCTGAGGGCACAGAAGTCTGAAAACACAAACTCAGCTTATGAGTGGCGCCTAGGGTATGGCAGGCCGGATGTACAGCCCGAGAGGGAGCTCCTGGGCCTCTGAAACAAGGGCGAGTGGGAGGCGTTCCTTCAGGCTTTTGTCTCTGGATGTTGTGTCCGAGATAGCCGTGGATTGGAGGGTTGGCCTCAGGGACTGTGGACGAGTATCCCTCTCTGGGGATTTGTCCCAGCTCCCAAGAGTTTGGGGTCATTTTGTGGGAAGGGTGGAGTCATGTTGTCTGGCTCACGTGTCTCTCCAAGAAAGGGATTCCAGAGCAGAGCACCAGGTACGGGCGGGGCGACTGGAAAACTGAAACACTGGTGAGGATTGGGTGCATAGGGGCTTGGCAAGCCCCATATGCGGGCTCTTGGCCCAGGCCCTGACAGGCCTTTCTTTGACATGGGGCTCATGCTGAGGGTCAGAGTGTGAATTTGTGCCCAAGCAGCACTCAAGTTTGGGCGTGGCATCAGGGACCAGGAAGGTTTCTCCCACCCTGAAGCTGTGACTCCATGCCAAGAGCAAGCTTTACAGCCATGGGGAAGGAGGAGTTCTGTGTTGTGCTTGCGATACCCAGCTGTGTGGAGAATTGATATAATGTCTAGGTTCAGATATCTGAAAAACAAAGGTTAGGAAGAGGTGACGGCATAAGACCATGGCGTGTCCGAAGTGCTGGGTGTGCGGCCAGCTGTCTCCTTGTCTGTCTGGACGTCTGGCTTCAGGCTGTGTCAGACAGAGCATGAGTGCCCAGAGCAGCCTATCCAGTTCGGGTACCGTCGAGGCCCGAGCAGGTTGATCCTCATCTGGGTTTTCTGGAGAGAGCCCCACAGGGATACGTTTTTCTTCCCTTGGGCAGACCCTGGGCTGGGTTGTGGTTCTGGAGTTCCTAGTCCGGAGGGCTTGTTTGCCAGGAGTGTGAGGAAGGAAGTCTGAAAACACAAGCTAGCGTGAGGTTTGGGACCGATGGCACGGCAGGCCCACTCTGAGAGGCTGAATCGAGATCTCCTGCACTGAGGTCATTTCAACTCTGAGACGTGCCTCAGGCTAGAGTTTTTGTCCAGCATGGCCTCTTCCTGAATGGTGTGGGGGCCTCATGAGGCCAGGAAGGTTTGCCTACGATGGGATTTGTGAACTACTCCAAACCTCAAGGTTTCCTTCTGCACGAAAGTCGAGTGCTATTGGATGGTTCCAGGAGGCCCCATACGGAAAGACTCGAGAGCAGGTGTCTAAGCATGGATGCCTGGGAACGCCACCTCATATTCCCACTCTTTAGTCAGGACAAGGCAGGCTCAATCTGCGGGCTCCTGGGTGAGCTACCCAGAGGGGAGAGTTGAAATGGACTCTCCTGAAGATGAGTCCTACTGTGGCTTGGTGGCCTGGGAGACCTTGGAATGTGGAGGTGGCTCAGGGACTCTGCAGGATTCTCCAACCTGAGGTGTTTGACACGGCTCCAACAAGGAAGCTTCCCATGTGGAGACGAGAGAAGTTCTGTTCAGTGCCTCAGGAAAGCCCCATATCCTGTTCTTCGAACCAAAGCCTCTGAGGAGTGACACCTGGAAAACAAAGCAAGAGTTGAGATTAGGGCCTAAGGGCCTGTCCGGCTCAACCTTCTATCTCTGTTGACATCTGTGTGCATGCCTTCATGGAGGTAGCAGCTCCGCTTGTGTCCGAAGGCCCCTGTGTGTGCAGGGAGGCTCCCGGTAATGGTATGTCCTCGGGGGCCTTGAGGTTTCTCATATTCTGGAGGTGTGTGGCCAAAGGAATGGACAGAGTTTCCCAGGAGAGAGCAGGCATGGTCCTGTGGTATGGCTCCAGAGGACCCAGCCTAGAGGCTGTGTTTGCCAGGGCAGTGGGGACAGATGTCTGAAAAAGCAAACTTGGCTCAGGTAGGGGCCAAGGTAATGGCAGGCCTGATCTCCAGTCCGAGAGGGGAGATCCTCTGGATATCCAAGGAGGGCAAGTGGGAGGCAGTCGCTCAGGCTTTTGTCTCTGGGTGTTGCGTTCACAGTGGCCGTTCAGGGTAGGGGTTGCTTCAGGGGCCGAGGAAGAGCCTTCCTCTCGGGGGATTGTCCAAGCTCCCAAGTGTTTGGGTTCATTCTGTGGGAAGGGAAGAGTACTGTTTTCTGCCACAGGGGACCCCCCAGGAGAGGGACTCTAGAGCACAGCAGTGGGTTCCCTCAACTGGAATACACACAATCTAGTTAGTCCTGCGTGCCTATGGGCATGGCAAGCCACATATGCGGGCTCTTGGTCCAATCACTGAGAGGCGTTACTTGAATAAGGTACTCACGCTGAGGGTCACAATGTGTGTTTGTGCCCAAGGCGGCCCTCACACATGGGCGTGGCCTCATGGGCCATGCCTTTTTCTCCTACACTGAAGGTTTGACTCACTGCCAGCAGCAAGGTTTCTTGCCATGGGGAAGGAGGGGTTCTGACTTGTGCATCAGGTTCCCCCCTGTGCAGGGATTGGAGATCATTTCTAGGTTCTGATGACTGAAAACCCAGGTTGGGAATGGATGGTGGCCTAAGGCAGTGGCGGGTCCAATGTGCTGGGTGTGCAGCCAGCTGTGTCGGTGTCTGTTGGAAGGTCTGGGCTCAGGCTATTTGCGACAGAGCATCAGTGTTTAAGGTAGCCTATGCAATTTGGGTGTTGCCGAGGGCCAAGCAGTTTGATCCTCATTTGGGGTTTCTGGGCAGCACCATAGACAAAGTTTTTCTCCTGGGAGGCAGGCGGAGTGCTTCATTGTGGCCCCAGAATTCCCAGTAGGGAGGGTTTGCGGGCCAGGAGTGTGAGGACGGAAGTCTAGGAACACAAGCTAAAGTGAGGATTCGAGCCAAGGGCAGAGCAGGCCCACTAGGCAGAGGCTGAATCAAAATCTCCTGCATCTGAAGTCAGGCTGAGGATCAGACGTTGGCTGAGGCTGGCGTATGTGTCCATGTTGGCACCTTCATGAAGCGGGGGCCTCATGAGGCCAAGGAAGTTTTCCCACGCTGAGTTTGGAGGTTGCCCCAAACCACCAGGTTTCCTTCTGTGGGACATTCGAGTCCTGTTGCATGGCTCCAGGACATACCATACGGAAGGACTGGAGAGCACGGTTCGAAGGATGAATCCCTGTACAGCATGCCTCGCATTCCCATTGGCCATTAGCCACAAGATATGTTTGATCTGCTGCCTCTGGGGCACGCTAACCAGGGGGCTGAGTTGAAATGGCCTCTCCTGAGGATGCGTCATAATGTGCGTTTGGGTCCATGGAAACCTTGGAATGTGCTGGTTGTTCAGTGGCCCTGCGGAACTCTCCTACCTGAAGGGTTTGATACATCCCCAGTAAGTAAGCTCCCCATGTGGAGACGAGAGAGGTTTGGTTTGGAGCCTCAAAAAAGCCCCGTGTGCTGGTCTACGAAAACAGACCTCTGAGGACGGACACATGGAAACCAAAGCTAAGGTTCAGATTAGGGCCTGGGGGCCTGTCCATTTCAACCTTCTGTCTCTGGGGACACTGTCTGAGAGTCTAAGTGGAGATAGTTGCTCCGCTGGTGTCAGAGAGCCCCTCTTAGTCTAGGGTGGCCTACACTATTGATGGCCTGAGGGGCCTTGGAGCTTTTCCCTAACCTGTAGGGTTGTGGTCAATGGATTGGGCACAATTTCCTTGGAGAGGGCAGGCACAATCTTTCGCTGTGGCTCCAGAGGCCCTAGCCTGGCGGTTGTGTGGTCCAGGCTGAGGGCACAGAAGTCTGAAAACACAAACTCAGCTTATGAGTGGCGCCTAGGGTATGGCAGGCCGGATGTACAGCCCGAGAGGGAGCTCCTCGGCCTCTGAAACAAGGGCGAGTGGGAGGCGTTCCTTCAGGCTTTTGTGTCTGGATGTTGTGTCCGAGATAGCCGTGGATTGGAGGGGTGGCCTCAGGGACTGTGGACGAGTATCCCTCTCTGGGGATTTGTCCCAGCTCCCAAGAGTTTGGGGTCATTTTGTGGGAAGGGTGGAGTCGTGTTGTCTGGCTCACGTGTCTCTCCAAGAAAGGGATTCCAGAGCAGAGCCCCAGGTACGGGCGGGGCGACTGGAAAACTGAAACACTGGTGAGGATTGGGTGCATAGGGGCTTGGCAAGCCCCATATGCGGGCTCTTGGCCCAGGCCCTGACAGGCCTTTCTTTGACATGGGGCTCATGCTGAGGGTCAGAGTGTGAATTTGTGCCCAAGCAGCCCTCAAGTTTGGGCGTGGCATCAGGGACCAGGAAGGTTTCTCCCACCCTGAAGCTGTGACTCCATGCCAAGAGCAAGCTTTACAGCCACGGGGAAGGAGGAGTTCTGTGTTGTGCTTGCGATACCCAGCTGTGTGGAGAATTGATATAATGTCTAGGTTCAGATATCTGAAAAACAAAGGTTAGGAAGAGGTGACGGCATAAGACCATGGCGTGTCCGAAGTGCTGGGTGTGCGGCCAGCTGTCTCCTTGTCTGTCTGGACGTCTGGCTTCAGGCTGTGTCAGACAGAGCATGAGTGCCCAGAGCAGCCTATCCAGTTCGGGTACCGTCGAGGCCCGAGCAGGTTGATCCTCATCTGGGTTTTCTGGAGAGAGCCCCACAGGGATACGTTTTTCTTCCCTTGGGCAGACCCTGGGCTGGGTTGTGGTTCTGGAGTTCCTAGTCCGGAGGGCTTGTTTGCCAGGAGTGTGAGGAAGGAAGTCTGAAAACACAAGCTAGCGTGAGGTTTGGGACCGATGGCACGGCAGGCCCACTCTGAGAGGCTGAATCGAGATCTCCTGCACTGAGGTCATTTCAACTCTGAGACGTGCCTCAGGCTAGAGTTTTTGTCCAGCATGGCCTCTTCCTGAATGGTGTGGGGGCCTCATGAGGCCAGGAAGGTTTGCCTACGATGGGATTTGTGAACTACTCCAAACCTCAAGGTTTCCTTCTGCACGAAAGTCGAGTGCTATTGGATGGTTCCAGGAGGCCCCATACGGAAAGACTCGAGAGCAGGTGTCTAAGCATGGATGCCTGGGAACGCCACCTCATATTCCCACTCTTTAGTCAGGACAAGGCAGGCTCAATCTGCGGGCTCCTGGGTGAGCTACCCAGAGGGGAGAGTTGAAATGGACTCTCCTGAAGATGAGTCCTACTGTGGCTTGGTGGCCTGGGAGACCTTGGAATGTGGAGGTGGCTCAGGGACTCTGCAGGATTCTCCAACCTGAGGTGTTTGACACGGCTCCAACAAGGAAGCTTCCCATGTGGAGACGAGAGAAGTTCTGTTCAGTGCCTCAGGAAAGCCCCATATCCTGTTCTTCGAACCAAAGCCTCTGAGGAGTGACACCTGGAAAACAAAGCAAGAGTTGAGATTAGGGCCTAAGGGCCTGTCCGGCTCAACCTTCTATCTCTGTTGACATCTGTGTGCATGCCTTCATGGAGGTAGCAGCTCCGCTTGTGTCCGAAGGCCCCTGTGTGTGCAGGGAGGCTCCCGGTAATGGTATGTCCTCGGGGGCCTTGAGGTTTCTCATATTCTGGAGGTGTGTGGCCAAAGGAATGGACAGAGTTTCCCAGGAGAGAGCAGGCATGGTCCTGTGGTATGGCTCCAGAGGACCCAGCCTAGAGGCTGTGTTTGCCAGGGCTGTGGGGACAGATGTCTGAAAAAGCAAACTTGGCTCAGGTAGGGGCCAAGGTAATGGCAGGCCTGATCTCCAGTCCGAGAGGGGAGATCCTCTGGATATCAAAGGAGGGCAAGTGGGAGGCAGTCGCTCAGGCTTTTGTCTCTGGGTGTTGCGTTCACAGTGGCCGTTCAGGGTAGGGGTTGCTTCAGGGGCCGAGGAAGAGCCTTCCTCTCGGGGGATTGTCCAAGCTCCCAAGTGTTTGGGTTCATTCTGTGGGAAGGGAAGAGTACTGTTTTCTGCCACAGGGGACCCCCCAGGAGAGGGACTCTAGAGCACAGCAGTGGGTTCCCTCAACTGGAATACACACCATCTAGTTAGTCCTGCGTGCCTATGGGCATGGCAAGCCACATATGCGGGCTCTTGGTCCAATCACTGAGAGGCGTTACTTGAATAAGGTACTCACGCTGAGGGTCACAATGTGTGTTTGTGCCCAAGGCGGCCCTCACACATGGGCGTGGCCTCATGGGCCATGCCGTTTTCTCCTACACTGAAGGTTTGACTCACTGCCAGCAGCAAGGTTTCTTGCCATGGGGAAGGAGGGGTTCTGACTTGTGCATCAGGTTCCCCCCTGTGCAGGGATTGGAGATCATTTCTAGGTTCTGATGACTGAAAACCCAGGTTGGGAATGGATGGTGGCCTAAGGCAGTGGCGGATCCAATGTGCTGGGTGTGCAGCCAGCTGTGTCGGTGTCTGTTGGAAGGTCTGGGCTCAGGCTATTTGCGACAGAGCATCAGTGTTTAAGGTAGCCTATGCAATTGGGGTGTTGCCGAGGGCCAAGCAGTTTGATCCTCATTTGGGGTTTCTGGGCAGCACCATAGACAAAGTTTTTCTCCTGGGAGGCAGGCGGAGTGCTTCATTGTGGCCCCAGAATTCCCAGTAGGGAGGGTTTGCGGGCCAGGAGTGTGATGACGGAAGTCTAGGAACACAAGCTAAAGTGAGGATTGGAGCCAAGGGCAGAGCAGGCCCACTACGCAGAACCTGAATCAAAATCTCCTGCATCTGAAGTCAGGCTGAGGATCAGACGTTGGCTGAGGCTGGCGTATGTGTCCATGTTGGCACCTTCATGAAGCGGGGGCCTCATGAGGCCAAGGAAGTTTTCCCACGCTGAGTTTGGAGGTTGCCCCAAACCACCAGGTTTCCTTCTGTGGGACATTCGAGTCCTGTTGCATGGCTCCAGGACATACCATACGGAAGGACTGGAGAGCACGGTTCGAAGGATGAATCCCTGTACAGCATGCCTCGCATTCCCATTGGCCATTAGCCACAAGATATGTTTGATCTGCTGCCTCTGGGGCACGCTAACCAGGGGGCTGAGTTGAAATGGCCTCTCCTGAGGATGCGTCATAATGTGCGTTTGGGTCCATGGAAACCTTGGAATGTGCTGGTTGTTCAGTGGCCCTGCGGAACTCTCCTACCTGAAGGGTTTGATACATCCCCAGTAAGTAAGCTCCCCATGTGGAGACGAGAGAGGTTTGGTTTGGAGCCTCAGAAAAGCCCCGTGTGCTGGTCTACGAAAACAGACCTCTGAGGACGGACACATGGAAACCAAAGCTAAGGTTCAGATTAGGGCCTGGGGGCCTGTCCATTTCAACCTTCTGTCTCTGGGGACACTGTCTGAGAGTCTAAGTGGAGATAGTTGCTCCGCTGGTGTCAGAGAGCCCCTCTTAGTCTAGGGTGGCCTACACTATTGATGGCCTGAGGGGCCTTGGAGCTTTTCCCTAACCTGTAGGGTTGTGGTCAATGGATTGGGCACAATTTCCTTGGAGAGGGCAGGCACAATCTTTCGCTGTGGCTCCAGAGGCCCTAGCCTGGCGGTTGTGTGGTCCAGGCTGAGGGCACAGAAGTCTGAAAACACAAACTCAGCTTATGAGTGGCGCCTAGGGTATGGCAGGCCGGATGTACAGCCCGAGAGGGAGCTCCTGGGCCTCTGAAACAAGGGCGAGTGGGAGGCGTTCCTTCAGGCTTTTGTCTCTGGATGTTGTGTCCGAGATAGCCGTGGATTGGAGGGGTGGCCTCAGGGACTGTGGACGAGTATCCCTCTCTGGGGATTTGTCCCAGCTCCCAAGAGTTTGGGGTCATTTTGTGGGAAGGGTGGAGTCGTGTTGTCTGGCTCACGTGTCTCTCCAAGAAAGGGATTCCAGAGCAGAGCCCCAGGTACGGGCGGGGCGACTGGAAAACTCAAACACTGGTGAGGATTGGGTGCATAGGGGCTTGGCAAGCCCCATATGCGGGCTCTTGGCCCAGGCCCTGACAGGCCTTTCTTTGACATGGGGCTCATGCTGAGGGTCAGAGTGTGAATTTGTGCCCAAGCATCCCTCAAGTTTGGGCGTGGCATCAGGGACCAGGAAGGTTTCTCCCACCCTGAAGGTGTGACTCCATGCCAAGAGCAAGCTTTACAGCCACGGGGAAGGAGGAGTTCTGTGTTGTGCTTGCGATACCCAGCTGTGTGGAGAATTGATATAATGTCTAGGTTCAGATATCTGAAAACCAAGGTTAGGAAGAGGTGACGGCATAAGACCATGGCGTGTCCGAAGTGCTGGGTGTGCGGCCAGCTGTCTCCTTGTCTGTCTGGACGTCTGGCTTCAGGCTGTGTCAGACAGAGCATGAGTGCCCAGAGCAGCCTATCCAGTACGGGTACCGTCGAGGCCCGAGCAGGTTGATCCTCATCTGGGTTTTCTGGAGAGAGCCCCACAGGGAAACGTTTTTCTTCCCTTGGGCAGACCCTGGGCTGGGTTGTGGTTCTGGAGTTCCTAGTCCGGAGGGCTTGTTTGCCAGGAGTGTGAGGAAGGAAGTCTGGAAACACAAGCTAGCGTGAGGTTTGGGACCGATGGCACGGCAGGCCCACTCTGAGAGGCTGAATCGAGATCTCCTGCACTGAGGTCATTTCAACTCTGAGACGTGCCTCAGGCTAGAGTTTTTGTCCAGCATGGCCTCTTCCTGAATGGTGTGGGGGCCTCATGAGGCCAGGAAGGTTTGCCTACGATGGGATTTGTGAACTACTCCAAACCTCAATGTTTCCTTCTGCACGAAAGTCGAGTGCTATTGGATGGTTCCAGGAGGCCCCATACGGAAAGACTCGAGAGCAGGTGTCTAAGCATGGTTGCCTGGGAACGCCACCTCATATTCCCACTCTTTAGTCAGGACAAGGCAGGCTCAATCTGCGGGCTCCTGGGTGAGCTACCCTGAGGGGAGAGTTGAAATGGACTCTCCTGAAGATGAGTCCTACTGTGGCTTGGTGGCCTGGGAGACCTTGGAATGTGGAGGTGTCTCAGGGACTCTGCAGGATTCTCCAACCTGAGGTGTTTGACACGGCTCCAACAAGGAAGCTTCCCATGTGGAGACGAGAGAAGTTCTGTTCAGTGCCTCAGGAAAGCCCCATATCCTGTTCTTCGAACCAAAGCCTCTGAGGAGTGACACCTGGAAAACAAAGCAAGAGTTGAGATTAGGGCCTAAGGGCCTGTCCGGCTCAACCTTCTATCTCTGTTGACATCTGTGTGCATGCCTTCATGGAGGTAGCAGCTCAGCTTGTGTCCGAAGGCCCCTGTGTGTGCAGGGAGGCTCCCGGTAATGATATGTCCTCGGGGGCCTTGAGGTTTCTCATATTCTGGAGGTGTGTGGCCAAAGGAATGGACAGAGTTTCCCAGGAGAGAGCAGGCATGGTCCTGTGGTATGGCTCCAGAGGACCCAGCCTAGAGGCTGTGTTTGCCAGGGCTGTGGGGACAGATGTCTGAAAAAGCAAACTTGGCTCAGGTAGGGGCCAAGGTAATGGCAGGCCTGATCTCCAGTCCGAAAGGGGGGATCCTCTGGATATTAAAGGAGGGCAAGTGGGAGGCAGTCGCT
Source organism: Mustela nivalis (assembly GCF_964662115.1). Taxonomy (NCBI): domain Eukaryota; kingdom Metazoa; phylum Chordata; class Mammalia; order Carnivora; family Mustelidae; genus Mustela; species Mustela nivalis. The sequence goes on from NW_028135623.1 coordinate 127,324, forward strand.
CAGGCTTTTGTCTCTGGGTGTTGCGTTCACAGTGGCCGTTCAGGGTAGGGGTTGCTTCAGGGGCCGAGGAAGAGCCTTCCTCTCGGGGGATTGTCCAAGCTCCCAAGTGTTTGGGTTCATTCTGTTGGAAGGGAAGAGTACTGTTTTCTGCCACAGGGGACCCCCCAGGAGAGGGACTCTAGAGCACAGCAGTGGGTTCCCTCAACTGGAATACACACCATCTAGTTAGTCCTGCGTGCCTATGGGCATGGCAAGCCACATATGCGGGCTCTTGGTCCAATCACTGAGAGGCGTTACTTGAATAAGGTACTCACGCTGAGGGTCACAATGTGTGTTTGTGCCCAAGGCGGCCCTCACACATGGGCGTGGCCTCATGGGCCATGCCGTTTTCTCCTACACTGAAGGTTTGACTCACTGCCAGCAGCAAGGTTTCTTGCCATGGGGAAGGAGGGGTTCTGACTTGTGCATCAGGTTCCCCCCTGTGCAGGGATTGGAGATAAGGTCTAGGTTCTGATGACTGAAAACCCAGGTTGGGAATGGATGGTGGCCAAAGGCAGTGGCGGGTCCAATGTGCTGGGTGTGCAGCCAGCTGTGTCGGTGTCTGTTGGAAGGTCTGGGCTCAGGCTATTTGCGACAGAGCATCAGTGTTTAAGGTAGCCTATGCAATTGGGGTGTTGCCGAGGGCCAAGCAGTTTGATCCTCATTTGGGGTTTCTGGGCAGCACCATAGACAAAGTTTTTCTCCTGGGAGGCAGGCGGAGTGCTTCATTGTGGCCCCAGAATTCCCAGTAGGGAGGGTTTGCGGGCCAGGAGTGTGATGACGGAAGTCTAGGAACACAAGCTAAAGTGAGGATTGGAGCCAAGGGCAGAGCAGGCCCACTACGCAGAACCTGAATCAAAATCTCCTGCATCTGAAGTCAGGCTGAGGATCAGACGTTGGCTGAGGCTGGCGTATGTGTCCATGTTGGCACCTTCATGAAGCGGGGGCCTCATGAGGCCAAGGAAGTTTTCCCACGCTGAGTTTGGAGGTTGCCCCAAACCACCAGGTTTCCTTCTGTGGGACATTCGAGTCCTGTTGCATGGCTCCAGGACATACCATACGGAAGGACTGGAGAGCACGGTTCGAAGGATGGATCCCTGTACAGCATGCCTCGCATTCCCATTGGCCATTAGCCACAAGATATGTTTGATCTGCTGCCTCTGGGGCACGCTAACCAGGGGGCTGAGTTGAAATGGCCTCTCCTGAGGATGCGTCATAATGTGCGTTTGGGTCCATGGAAACCTTGGAATGTGCTGGTTGTTCAGTGGCCCTGCGGAACTCTCCTACCTGAAGGGTTTGATACATCCCCAGTAAGTAAGCTCCCCATGTGGAGACGAGAGAGGTTTGGTTTGGAGCCTCAGAAAAGCCCCGTGTGCTGGTCTACGAAAACAGACCTCTGAGGACGGACACATGGAAACCAAAGCTAAGGTTCAGATTAGGGCCTGGGGGCCTGTCCATTTCAACCTTCTGTCTCTGGGGACACTGTCTGAGAGTCTAAGTGGAGATAGTTGCTCCGCTGGTGTCAGAGAGCCCCTCTTAGTCCAGGGTGGCCTACACTATTGATGGCCTCAGGGGCCTTGGAGCTTTTCCCTAACCTGTAGGGTTGTGGTCAATGGATTGGGCACAATTTCCTTGGAGAGGGCAGGCACAATCTTTCGCTGTGGCTCCAGAGTACCTAGCCTGGCGGTTGTGTGGTCCAGGCTGAGGGCACAGAAGTCTGAAAACACAAACTCAGCTTATGAGTGGCGCCTAGGGTATGGCAGGCCGGATGTACAGCCCGAGAGGGAGCTCCTGGGCCTCTGAAACAAGGGCGAGTGGGAGGCGTTCCTTCAGGCTTTTGTCTCTGGATGTTGTGTCCGAGATAGCCGTGGATTGGAGGGGTGGCCTCAGGGACTGTGGACGAGTATCCCTCTCTGGGGATTTGTCCCAGCTCCCAAGAGTTTGGGGTCATTTTGTGGGAAGGGTGGAGTCGTGTTGTCTGGCTCACGTGTCTCTCCAAGAAAGGGATTCCAGAGCAGAGCCCCAGGTACGGGCGGGGCGACTGGAAAACTCAAACACTGGTGAGGATTGGGTGCATAGGGGCTTGGCAAGCCCCATATGCGGGCTCTTGGCCCAGGCCCTGACAGGCCTTTCTTTGACATGGGGCTCATGCTGAGGGTCAGAGTGTGAATTTGTGCCCAAGCATCCCTCAAGTTTGGGCGTGGCATCAGGGACCAGGAAGGTTTCTCCCACCCTGAAGGTGTGACTCCATGCCAAGAGCAAGCTTTACAGCCACGGGGAAGGAGGAGTTCTGTGTTGTGCTTGCGATACCCAGCTGTGTGGAGAATTGATATAATGTCTAGGTTCAGATATCTGAAAACCAAGGTTAGGAAGAGGTGACGGCATAAGACCATGGCGTGTCCGAAGTGCTGGGTGTGCGGCCAGCTGTCTCCTTGTCTGTCTGGACGTCTGGCTTCAGGCTGTGTCAGACAGAGCATGAGTGCCCAGAGCAGCCTATCCAGTACGGGTACCGTCGAGGCCCGAGCAGGTTGATCCTCATCTGGGTTTTCTGGAGAGAGCCCCACAGGGAAACGTTTTTCTTCCCTTGGGCAGACCCTGGGCTGGGTTGTGGTTCTGGAGTTCCTAGTCCGGAGGGCTTGTTTGCCAGGAGTGTGAGGAAGGAAGTCTGGAAACACAAGCTAGCGTGAGGTTTGGGACCGATGGCACGGCAGGCCCACTCTGAGAGGCTGAATCGAGATCTCCTGCACTGAGGTCATTTCAACTCTGAGACGTGCCTCAGGCTAGAGTTTTTGTCCAGCATGGCCTCTTCCTGAATGGTGTGGGGGCCTCATGAGGCCAGGAAGGTTTGCCTACGATGGGATTTGTGAACTACTCCAAACCTCAATGTTTCCTTCTGCACGAAAGTCGAGTGCTATTGGATGGTTCCAGGAGGCCCCATACGGAAAGACTCGAGAGCAGGTGTCTAAGCATGGTTGCCTGGGAACGCCACCTCATATTCCCACTCTTTAGTCAGGACAAGGCAGGCTCAATCTGCGGGCTCCTGGGTGAGCTACCCTGAGGGGAGAGTTGAAATGGACTCTCCTGAAGATGAGTCCTACTGTGGCTTGGTGGCCTGGGAGACCTTGGAATGTGGAGGTGTCTCAGGGACTCTGCAGGATTCTCCAACCTGAGGTGTTTGACACGGCTCCAACAAGGAAGCTTCCCATGTGGAGACGAGAGAAGTTCTGTTCAGTGCCTCAGGAAAGCCCCATATCCTGTTCTTCGAACCAAAGCCTCTGAGGAGTGACACCTGGAAAACAAAGCAAGAGTTGAGATTAGGGCCTAAGGGCCTGTCCGGCTCAACCTTCTATCTCTGTTGACATCTGTGTGCATGCCTTCATGGAGGTAGCAGCTCAGCTTGTGTCCGAAGGCCCCTGTGTGTGCAGGGAGGCTCCCGGTAATGATATGTCCTCGGGGGCCTTGAGGTTTCTCATATTCTGGAGGTGTGTGGCCAAAGGAATGGACAGAGTTTCCCAGGAGAGAGCAGGCATGGTCCTGTGGTATGGCTCCAGAGGACCCAGCCTAGAGGCTGTGTTTGCCAGGGCTGTGGGGACAGATGTCTGAAAAAGCAAACTTGGCTCAGGTAGGGGCCAAGGTAATGGCAGGCCTGATCTCCAGTCCGAAAGGGGGGATCCTCTGGATATTAAAGGAGGGCAAGTGGGAGGCAGTCGCTCAGGCTTTTGTCTCTGGGTGTTGCGTTCACAGTGGCCGTTCAGGGTAGGGGTTGCTTCAGGGGCCGAGGAAGAGCCTTCCTCTCGGGGGATTGTCCAAGCTCCCAAGTGTTTGGGTTCATTCTGTTGGAAGGGAAGAGTACTGTTTTCTGCCACAGGGGACCCCCCAGGAGAGGGACTCTAGAGCACAGCAGTGGGTTCCCTCAACTGGAATACACACCATCTAGTTAGTCCTGCGTGCCTATGGGCATGGCAAGCCACATATGCGGGCTCTTGGTCCAATCACTGAGAGGCGTTACTTGAATAAGGTACTCACGCTGAGGGTCACAATGTGTGTTTGTGCCCAAGGCGGCCCTCACACATGGGCGTGGCCTCATGGGCCATGCCGTTTTCTCCTACACTGAAGGTTTGACTCACTGCCAGCAGCAAGGTTTCTTGCCATGGGGAAGGAGGGGTTCTGACTTGTGCATCAGGTTCCCCCCTGTGCAGGGATTGGAGATAAGGTCTAGGTTCTGATGACTGAAAACCCAGGTTGGGAATGGATGGTGGCCAAAGGCAGTGGCGGGTCCAATGTGCTGGGTGTGCAGCCAGCTGTGTCGGTGTCTGTTGGAAGGTCTGGGCTCAGGCTATTTGCGACAGAGCATCAGTGTTTAAGGTAGCCTATGCAATTGGGGTGTTGCCGAGGGCCAAGCAGTTTGATCCTCATTTGGGGTTTCTGGGCAGCACCATAGACAAAGTTTTTCTCCTGGGAGGCAGGCGGAGTGCTTCATTGTGGCCCCAGAATTCCCAGTAGGGAGGGTTTGCGGGCCAGGAGTGTGATGACGGAAGTCTAGGAACACAAGCTAAAGTGAGGATTGGAGCCAAGGGCAGAGCAGGCCCACTACGCAGAACCTGAATCAAAATCTCCTGCATCTGAAGTCAGGCTGAGGATCAGACGTTGGCTGAGGCTGGCGTATGTGTCCATGTTGGCACCTTCATGAAGCGGGGGCCTCATGAGGCCAAGGAAGTTTTCCCACGCTGAGTTTGGAGGTTGCCCCAAACCACCAGGTTTCCTTCTGTGGGACATTCGAGTCCTGTTGCATGGCTCCAGGACATACCATACGGAAGGACTGGAGAGCACGGTTCGAAGGATGGATCCCTGTACAGCATGCCTCGCATTCCCATTGGCCATTAGCCACAAGATATGTTTGATCTGCTGCCTCTGGGGCACGCTAACCAGGGGGCTGAGTTGAAATGGCCTCTCCTGAGGATGCGTCATAATGTGCGTTTGGGTCCATGGAAACCTTGGAATGTGCTGGTTGTTCAGTGGCCCTGCGGAACTCTCCTACCTGAAGGGTTTGATACATCCCCAGTAAGTAAGCTCCCCATGTGGAGACGAGAGAGGTTTGGTTTGGAGCCTCAGAAAAGCCCCGTGTGCTGGTCTACGAAAACAGACCTCTGAGGACGGACACATGGAAACCAAAGCTAAGGTTCAGATTAGGGCCTGGGGGCCTGTCCATTTCAACCTTCTGTCTCTGGGGACACTGTCTGAGAGTCTAAGTGGAGATAGTTGCTCCGCTGGTGTCAGAGAGCCCCTCTTAGTCCAGGGTGGCCTACACTATTGATGGCCTCAGGGGCCTTGGAGCTTTTCCCTAACCTGTAGGGTTGTGGTCAATGGATTGGGCACAATTTCCTTGGAGAGGGCAGGCACAATCTTTCGCTGTGGCTCCAGAGTACCTAGCCTGGCGGTTGTGTGGGTCCAGGCTGAGGGCACAGAAGACTGAAAACACAAACTCAGCTTATGAGTGGCGCCTAGGGTATGGCAGGCCGGATGTACAGCCCGAGAGGGAGCTCCTGGGCCTCTGAAACAAGGGCGAGTGGGAGGCGTTCCTTCAGGCTTTTGTCTCTGAATGTTGTGTCCGAGATAGCCGTGGATTGGAGGGGTGGCCTCAGGGACTGTGGACGAGTATCCCTCTCTGGGGATTTGTCCCAGCTCCCAAGAGTTTGGGGTCATTTTGTGGGAAGGGTGGAGTCGTGTTGTCTGGCTCACGTGTCTCTCCAAGAAAGGGATTCCAGAGCAGAGCCCCAGGTACGGGCGGGGCGACTGGAAAACTCAAACACTGGTGAGGATTGGGTGCATAGGGGCTTGGCAAGCCCCATATGCGGGCTCTTGGCCCAGGCCCTGACAGGCCTTTCTTTGACATGGGGCTCATGCTGAGGGTCAGAGTGTGAATTTGTGCCCAAGCAGCCCTCAAGTTTGGGCGTGCCATCAGGGACCAGGAAGGTTTCTCCCACCCTGAAGGTGTGACTCCATGCCAAGAGCAAGCTTTACAGCCACGGGGAAGGAGGAGTTCTGTGTTGTGCTTGCGATACCCAGCTGTGTGGAGAATTGATATAATGTCTAGGTTCAGATATCTGAAAACCAAGGTTAGGAAGAGGTGACGGCATAAGACCATGGCGTGTCCGAAGTGCTGGGTGTGCGGCCAGCTGTCTCCTTGTCTGTCTGGACGTCTGGCTTCAGGCTGTGTCAGACAGAGCATGAGTGCCCAGAGCAGCCTATCCAGTTCGGGTACCGTCGAGGCCCGAGCAGGTTGATCCTCATCTGGGTTTTCTGGAGAGAGCCCCACAGGGAAACGTTTTTCTTCCCTTGGGCAGACCCTGGGCTGGGTTGTGGTTCTGGAGTTCCTAGTCCGGAGGGCTTGTTTGCCAGGAGTGTGAGGAAGGAAGTCTGAAAACACAAGCTAGCGTGAGGTTTGGGACCGATGGCACGGCAGGCCCACTCTGAGAGGCTGAATCGAGATCTCCTGCACTGAGGTCATTTCAACTCTGAGACGTGCCTCAGGCTAGAGTTTTTGTCCAGCATGGCCTCTTCCTGAATGGTGTGGGGGCCTCATGAGGCCAGGAAGGTTTGCCTACGATGGGATTTGTGAACTACTCCAAACCTCAAGGTTTCCTTCTGCACGAAAGTCGAGTGCTATTGGATGGTTCCAGGAGGCCCCATACGGAAAGACTCGAGAGCAGGTGTCTAAGCATGGATGCCTGGGAACGCCACCTCATATTCCCACTCTTTAGTCAGGACAAGGCAGGCTCAATCTGCGGGCTCCTGGGTGAGCTACCCAGAGGGGAGAGTTGAAATGGACTCTCCTGAAGATGAGTCCTACTGTGGCTTGGTGGCCTGGGAGACCTTGGAATGTGGAGGTGTCTCAGGGACTCTGCAGGATTCTCCAACCTGAGGTGTTTGACACGGCTCCAACAAGGAAGCTTCCCATGTGGAGACGAGAGAAGTTCTGTTCAGTGCCTCAGGAAAGCCCCATATCCTGTTCTTCGAACCAAAGCCTCTGAGGAGTGACACCTGGAAAACAAAGCAAGAGTTGAGATTAGGGCCTAAGGGCCTGTCCGGCTCAACCTTCTATCTCTGTTGACATCTGTGTGCATGCCTTCATGGAGGTAGCAGCTCCGCTTGTGTCCGAAGGCCCCTGTGTTTGCAGGGAGGCTCCCGGTAATGGTATGTCCTCGGGGGGCTTGAGGTTTCTCATATTCTGGAGGTGTGTGGCCAAAGGAATGGACAGAGTTTCCCAGGAGAGAGCAGGCATGGTCCTGTGGTATGGCTCCAGAGGACCCAGCCTAGAGGCTGTGTTTGCCAGGGCTGTGGGGACAGATGTCTGAAAAAGCAAACTTGGCTCAGGTAGGGGCCAAGGTAATGGCAGGCCTGATCTCCAGTCCGAGAGGGGAGATCCTCTGGATATCAAAGGAGGGCAAGTGGGAGGCAGTCGCTCAGGCTTTTGTCTCTGGGTGTTGCGTTCACAGTGGCCGTTCAGGGTAGGGGTTGCTTCAGGGGCCGAGGAAGAGCCTTCCTCTCGGGGGATTGTCCAAGCTCCCAAGTGTTTGGGTTCATTCTGTGGGAAGGGAAGAGTACTGTTTTCTGCCACAGGGGACCCCCCAGGAGAGGGACTCTAGAGCACAGCAGTGGGTTCCCTCAACTGGAATACACACCATCTAGTTAGTCCTGCGTGCCTATGGGCATGGCAAGCCACATATGCGGGCTCTTGGTCCAATCACTGAGAGGCGTTACATGAATAAGGTACTCACGCTGAGGGTCACAATGTGTGTTTGTGCCCAAGGCGGCCCTCACACATGGGCGTGGCCTCATGGGCCATGCCGTTTTCTCCTACACTGAAGGTTTGACTCACTGCCAGCAGCAAGGTTTCTTGCCATGGGGAAGGAGGGGTTCTGACTTGTGCATCAGGTTCCGCCCTGTGCAGGGATTGGAGATAAGGTCTAGGTTCTGATGACTGAAAACCCAGGTTGGGAATGGATGGTGGCCTAAGGCAGTGGCGGGTCCAATGTGCTGGGTGTGCAGCCAGCTGTGTCGGTGTCTGTTGGAAGGTCTGGGCTCAGGCTATTTGCGACAGAGCATCAGTGTTTAAGGTAGCCTATGCAATTGGGGTGTTGCCGAGGGCCAAGCAGTTTGATCCTCATTTGGGGTTTCTGGGCAGCACCATAGACAAAGTTTTTCTCCTGGGAGGCAGGCGGAGTGCTTCATTGTGGCCCCAGAATTCCCAGAAGGGAGGGTTTGTGGGCCAGGAGTGTGAGGACGGAAGTCTAGGAACACAAGCTAAAGTGAGGATTGGAGCCAAGGGCAGAGCAGGCCCACTAGGCAGAGGCTGAATCAAAATCTCCTGCATCTGAAGTCAGGCTGAGGATCAGACGTTGGCTGAGGCTGGAGTATGTGTCCATGATGGCACCTTCATGAAGCGGGGGCCTCATGAGGCCAAGGAAGTTTTCCCACGCTGAGTTTGGAGATTGCCCCAAACCACCAGGTTTCCTTCAGTGGGACATTCGAGTCCTGTTGCATGGCTCCAGGACATACCATACGGAAGGACTGGAGAGCACGGTTCGAAGGATGGATCCCTGTACAGCATGCCTCGCATTCCCATTGGCCATTAGCCACAAGATATGTTTGATCTGCTGCCTCTGGGGCACGCTAACCAGGGGGCTGAGTTGAATTGGCCTCTCCTGAGGATGCGTCATAATGTGCGTTTGGGTCCATGGAAACCTTGGAATGTGCTGGTTGTTCAGTGGCCCTGCGGAACTCTCCTACCTGAAGGGTTTGATACATCCCCAGTAAGTAAGCTCCCCATGTGGAGGCGAGAGAGGTTTGGTTTGGTGCCTCAGAAAAGCCCCGTGTGCTGGTCTACGAAAACAGACCTCTGAGGACGGACACATGGAAACCAGAGCTAAGGTTCAGATTAGGGCCTGGGGGCCTGTCCATTTCAACCTTCTGTCTCTGGGGACACTGTCTGAGAGTCTAAGTGGAGATAGTTGCTCCGCTGGTGTCAGAGAGCCCCTCTTAGTCCAGGGTGGCCTACACTATTGATGGCCTCAGGGGCCTTGGAGCTTTTCCCTAACCTGTAGGGTTGTGGTCAATGGATTGGGCACAATTTCCTTGGAGAGGGCAGGCACAATCTTTCGCTGTGGCTCCAGAGGCCCTAGCCTGGCGGTTGTGTGGGTCCAGGCTGAGGGCACAGAAGTCTGAAAACACAAACTCAGCTTATGAGTGGCGCCTAGGGTATGGCAGGCCGGATGTACAGCCCGAGAGGGAGCTCCTGGGCCTCTGAAACAAGGGCGAGTGGGAGGCGTTCCTTCAGGCTTTTGTCTCTGGATGTTGTGTCCGAGATAGCCGTGGATTGGAGGGGTGGCCTCAGGGACTGTGGACGAGTATCCCTCTCTGAGGATTTGTCCCAGCTCCCAAGAGATTGGGGTCATTTTGTGGGAAGGGTGGAGTCGTGTTGTCTGGCTCACGTGTCTCTCCAAGAAAGGGACTCCAGAGCAGAGACCCAGGTACGGGCAGGGGGACTGGAAAACTCCAACACTGGTGAGGATTGGGTGCATAGGGGCTTGACAAGCCCCATATGCGGGCTCTTGGCCCAGGCCCTGACAGGCCTTTCTTTGACATGGGGCTCATGCTGAGGGTCAGAGTGTGAATTTGTGCCCAAGCAGCCCTCAAGTTTGGGCGTGCCATCAGGGACCAGGAAGGTTTCTCCCACCCTGAAGGTGTGACTCCATGCCAAGAGCAAGCTTTACAGCCACGGGGAAGGAGGAGTTCTGTGTTGTGCTTGCGATACCCAGCTGTGTGGAGAATTGATATAATGTCTAGGTTCAGATATCTGAAAACCAAGGTTAGGAAGAGGTGACGGCATAAGACCATGGCGTGTCCGAAGTGCTGGGTGTGCGGCCAGCTGTCTCCTTGTCTGTCTGGACGTCTGGCTTCAGGCTGTGTCAGACAGAGCATGAGTGCCCAGAGCAGCCTATCCAGTTCGGGTACCGTCGAGGCCCGAGCAGGTTGATCCTCATCTGGGTTTTCTGGAGAGAGCCCCACAGGGAAACGTTTTTCTTCCCTTGGGCAGACCCTGGGCTGGGTTGTGGTTCTGGAGTTCCTAGTCCGGAGGGCTTGTTTGCCAGGAGTGTGAGGAAGGAAGTCTGGAAACACAAGCTAGCGTGAGGTTTGGGACCGATGTCACGGCAGGCCCACTCTGAGAGGCTGAATCGAGATCTCCTGCACTGAGGTCATTTCAACTCTGAGACGTGCCTCAGGCTAGAGTTTTTGTCCAGCATGGCCTCTTCCTGAATGGTGTGGGGGCCTCATGAGGCCAGGAAGGTTTGCCTACGATGGGATTTGTGAACTACTCCAAACCTCAAGGTTTCCTTCTGCACGAAAGTCGAGTGCTATTGGATGGTTCCAGGAGGCCCCATACGGAAAGACTCGAGAGCAGGTGTCTAAGCATGGATGCCTGGGAACGCCACCTCATATTCCCACTCTTTAGTCAGGACAAGGCAGGCTCAATCTGCGGGCTCCTGGGTGAGCTACCCAGAGGGGAGAGTTGAAATGGACTCTCCTGAAGATGAGTCCTACTGTGGCTTGGTGGCCTGGGAGACCTTGGAATGTGGAGGTGGCTCAGGGACTCTGCAGGATTCTCCAACCTGAGGTGTTTGACACGGCTCCAACAAGGAAGCTTCCCATGTGGAGACGAGAGAAGTTCTGTTCAGTGCCTCAGGAAAGCCCCATATCCTGTTCTTCGAACCAAAGCCTCTGAGGAGTGACACCTGGAAAAAAGCAAGAGTTGAGATTAGGGCCTAAGGGCCTGTCCGGCTCAACCTTCTATCTCTGTTGACATCTGTGTGCATGCCTTCATGGAGGTAGCAGCTCCGCTTGTGTCCGAAGGCCCCTGTGTGTGCAGGGAGGCTCCCGGTAATGGTATGTCCTCGGGGGCCTTGAGGTTTCTCATATTCTGGAGGTGTGTGGCCAAAGGAATGGACAGAGTTTCCCAGGAGAGAGCAGGCATGGTCCTGTGGTATGGCTCCAGAGGACCCAGCCTAGAGGCTGTGTTTGCCAGGGCTGTGGGGACAGATGTCTGAAAAAGCAAACTTGGCTCAGGTAGGGGCCAAGGTAATGGCAGGCCTGATTTCCAGTCCGAGAGGGGAGATCCTCTGGATATCAAAGGAGGGCAAGTGGGAGGCAGTCGCTCAGGCTTTTGTTTCTGGGTGTTGCGTTCACAGTGGCCATTCAGGTTAGGGGTTGCTTCAGGGGCCGAGGAAGAGCCTTCCTCTCGGGGGATTGTCCAAGCTCCCAAGTGTTTGGGTTCATTCTGTGGGAAGGGAAGAGTACTGTTTTCTGCCACAGGGGACCCCCCAGGAGAGGGACTCTAGAGCACAGCAGTGGGTTCCCTCAACTGGAATACACACCATCTAGTTAGTCCTGCGTGCCTATGGGCATGGCAAGCCACATATGCGGGCTCTTGGTCCAATCACTGAGAGGCGTTACTTGAATAAGGTACTCACGCTGAGGGTCACAATGTGTGTTTGCGCCCAAGGCGGCCCTCACACATGGGCGTGGCCTCATGGGCCATGCCGTTTTCTCCTACACTGAAGGTTTGACTCACTGCCAGCAGCAAGGTTTCTTGCCATGGGGAAGGAGGGGTTCTGACTTGTGCATCAGGTTCCGCCCTGTGCAGGGATTGGAGATAAGGTCTAGGTTCTGATGACTGAAAACCCAGGTTGGGAATGGATGGTGGCCTAAGGCAGTGGCGGGTCCAATGTGCTGGGTGTGCAGCCAGCTGTGTCGGTGTCTGTTGGATGGTCTGGGCTAAGGCTATTTGCGACAGAGCATCAGTGTTTAAGGTAGCCTATGCAATTGGGGTGTTGCCGAGGGCCAAGCAGTTTGATCCTCATTTGGGGTTTCTGGGCAGAACCATAGAAAAAGTTTTTCTCCTGGGAGGCAGGCGGAGTGCTGCATTGTGGCACCAGAATTCCCAGAAGGGAGGGTTTGTGGGCCAGGAGTGTGAGGACGGAAGTCTAGGAACACAAGCTAAAATGAGGATTGGAGCCAAGGGCAGAGCAGGCCCACTAGGCAGAGGCTGAATCAAAATCTCCTGCATCTGAAGTCAGGCTGAGGATCAGACGTTGGCTGAGGCTGGAGTATGTGTCCATGATGGCACCTTCATGAAGCGGGGGCCTCATGAGGCCAAGGAAGTTTTCCCACGCTGAGTTTGGAGGTTGCCCCAAACCACCAGGTTTCCTTCTGTGGGACATTCGAGTCCTGTTGCATGGCTCCAGGACATACCATACGGAAGGACTGGAGAGCACGGTTCGAAGGATGGATCCCTGTACAGCATGCCTCGCATTCCCATTGGCCATTAGCCACAAGATATGTTTGATCTGCTGCCTCTGGGGCACGCTAACCAGGGGGCTGAGTTGAAATGGCCTCTCCTGTGGATGCGTCATAATGTGCGTTTGGGTCCATGGAAACCTTGGAATGTGCTGGTTGTTCAGTGGCCCTGCGGAACTCTCCTACCTGAAGGGTTTGATACATCCCCAGTAAGTAAGCTACCCATGTGGAGGCGAGAGAGGTTTGGTTTGGTGCCTCAGAAAAGCCCCGTGTGCTGGTCTACGAAAACAGACGGACACATGGAAACCAGAGCTAAGGTTCAGATTAGGGCCTGGGGGCCTGTCCATTTCAACCTTCTGTCTCTGGGGACACTGTCTGAGAGTCTAAGTGGAGATAGTTGCTCCGCTGGTGTCAGAGAGCCCCTCTTAGTCCAGGGTGGCCTACACTATTGATGGCCTCAGGGGCCTTGGAGCTTTTCCCTAACCTGTAGGGTTGTGGTCAATGGATTGGGCACAATTTCCTTGGAGAGGGCAGGCACAATCTTTCGCTGTGGCTCCAGAGGCCCTAGCCTGGCGGTTGTGTGGGTCCAGGCTGAGGGCACAGAAGTCTGAAAACACAAACTCAGCTTATGAGTGGCGCCTAGGGTATGGCAGGCCGGATGTACAGCCCGAGAGGGAGCTCCTGGGCCTCTGAAACAAGGGCGAGGGGGAGGCGTTCCTTCAGGCTTTTGTCTCTGGATGTTGTGTCCGAGATAGCCGTGGATTGGAGGGGTGGCCTCAGGGACTGTGGACGAGTATCCCTCTCTGGGGATTTGTCCCAGCTCCCAAGAGTTTGGGGTCATTTTGTGGGAAGGGTGGAGTCGTGTTGTCTGGCTCACGTGTCTCTCCAAGAAAGGGATTCCAGAGCAGAGCCCCAGGTACGGGCGGGGCGACTGGAAAACTCAAACACTGGTGAGGATTGGGTGCATAGGGGCTTGGCAAGCCCCATATGCGGGCTCTTGGCCCAGGCCCTGACAGGCCTTTCTTTGACATGGGGCTCATGCTGAGGGTCAGAGTGTGAATTTGTGCCCAAGCAGCCCTCAAGTTTGGGCGTGCCATCAGGGACCATGTAGGTTTCTCCCACCCTGAAGGTGTGACTCCATGCCAAGAGCAAGCTTTACAGCCACGGGGAAGGAGGAGTTCTGTGTTGTGCTTGCGATACCCAGCTGTGTGGAGAATTGATATAATGTCTAGGTTCAGATATCTGAAAACCAAGGTTAGGAAGAGGTGACGGCATAAGACCATGGCGTGTCCGAAGTGCTGGGTGTGCGGCCAGCTGTCTCCTTGTCTGTCTGGACGTCTGGCTTCAGGCTGTGTCAGACAGAGCATGAGTGCCCAGAGCAGCCTATCCAGTTCGGGTACCGTCGAGGCCCGAGCAGGTTGATCCTCATCTGGGTTTTCTGGAGAGAGCCCCACAGGGAAACGTTTTTCTTCCCTTGGGTAGACCCTGGGCTGGGTTGTGGTTCTGGAGTTCCTAGTCCGGAGGGCTTGTTTGCCAGGAGTGTGAGGAAGGAAGTCTGAAAACACAAGCTAGCGTGAGGTTTGGGACCGATGGCACGGCAGGCCCACTCTGAGAGGGTGAATCGAGATCTCCTGCACTGAGGTCATTTCAACTCTGAAACGTGCCTCAGGCTAGAGTTTTTGTCCAGCATGGCCTCTTCCTGAATGGTGTGGGGGCCTCATGAGGCCAGGAAGGTTTGCCTACGATGGGATTTGTGAACTACTCCAAACCTCAAGGTTTCCTTCTGCACGAAAGTCGAGTGCTATTGGATGGTTCCAGGAGGCCCCATACGGAAAGACTCGAGAGCAGGTGTCTAAGCATGGATGCCTGGGAACGCCACCTCATATTCCCACTCTTTAGTCAGGACAAGGCAGGCTCAATCTGCGGGCTCCTGGGTGAGCTACCCAGAGGGGAGAGTTGAAATGGACTCTCCTGAAGATGAGTCCTACTGTGGCTTGGTGGCCTGGGAGACCTTGGAATGTGGAGGTGGCTGAGGGACTCTGCAGGATTCTCCAACCTGAGGTGTTTGACACGGCTCCAACAAGGAAGCTTTCCATGTGGAGACGAGAGAAGTTCTGTTCAGTGCCTCAGGAAAGCCCCATATCCTGTTCTTCGAACCAAAGCCTCTGAGGAGTGACACCTGGAAAACAAAGCAAGAGTTGAGATTAGGGCCTAAGGGCCTGTCCGGCTCAACCTTCTATCTCTGTTGACATCTGTGTGCATGCCTTCATGGAGGTAGCAGCTCCGCTTGTGTCCGAAGGCCCCTGTGTGTGCAGGGAGGCTCCCGGTAATGGTATGTCCTCGGGGGCCTTGAGGTTTCTCATATTCTGGAGGTGTGTGGCCAAAGGAATGGACAGAGTTTCCCAGGAGAGAGCAGGCATGGTCCTGTGGTATGGCTCCAGAGGACCCAGCCTAGAGGCTGTGTTTGCCAGGGCTGTGGGGACAGATGTCTGAAAAAGCAAACTTGGCTCAGGTAGGGGCCAAGGTAATGGCAGGCCTGATCTCCAGTCCGAGAGGGGAGATCGTCTGGATATCAAAGGAGGGCAAGTGGGAGGCAGTCGCTCAGGCTTTTGTCTCTGGGTGTTGCGTTCACAGTGGCCGTTCAGGGTAGGGGTTGCTTCAGGGGCCGAGGAAGAGCCTTCCTCTCGGGGGATTGTCCAAGCTCCCAAGTGTTTGGGTTCATTCTGTGGGAAGGGAAGAGTACTGTTTTCTGCCACAGGGGACCCCCCAGGAGAGGGACTCTAGAGCACAGCAGTGGGTTCCCTCAACTGGAATACACACCATCTAGTTAGTCCTGCGTGCCTATGGGCATGGCAAGCCACATATGCGGGCTCTTGGTCCAATCACTGAGAGGCGTTACTTGAATAAGGTACTCACGCTGAGGGTCACAATGTGTGTTTGTGCCCAAGGCGGCCCTCACACATGGGCGTGGCCTCATGGGCCATGCCGTTTTCTCCTACACTGAAGGTTTGACTCACTGCCAGCAGCAAGGTTTCTTGCCATGGGGAAGGAGGGGTTCTGACTTGTGCATCAGGTTCCGCCCTGTGCAGGGATTGGAGATAAGGTCTAGGTTCTGATGACTGAAAACCCAGGTTGGGAATGGATGGTGGCCTAAGGCAGTGGCGGGTCCAATGTGCTGGGTGTGCAGCCAGCTGTGTCGGTGTCTGTTGGAAGGTCTGGGCTCAGGCTATTTGCGACAGAGCATCAGTGTTTAAGGTAGCCTATGCAATTGGGGTGTTGCCGAGGGCCAAGCAGTTTGATCCTCATTTGGGGTTTCTGGGCAGCACCATAGACAAAGTTTTTCTCCTGGGAGGCAGGCGGAGTCCTTCATTGTGGCCCCAGAATTCCCAGAAGGGAGGGTTTGCGGGCCAGGAGTGTGAGGACGGAAGTCTAGGAACACAAGCTAAAATGAGGATTGGAGCCAAGGGCAGAGCAGGCCCACTAGGCAGAGGCTGAATCAAAATCTCCTGCATCTGAAGTCAGGCTGAGGATCAGACGTTGGCTGAGGCTGGAGTATGTGTCCATGATGGCACCTTCATGAAGCGGGGGCCTCATGAGGCCAAGGAAGTTTTCCCACGCTGAGTTTGGAGGTTGCCCCAAACCACCAGGTTTCCTTCTGTGGGACATTCGAGTCCTGTTGCATGGCTCCAGGACATACCATACGGAAGGACTGGAGAGCACGGTTCGAAGGATGGATCCCTGTACAGCATGCCTCGCATTCCCATTGGCCATTAGCCACAAGACATGTTTGATCTGCTGCCTCTGGGGCACGCTAACCAGGGGGCTGAGTTGAAATGGCCTCTCCTGAGGATGCGTCATAATGTGCGTTTGGGTCCATGGAAACCTTGGAATGTGCTGGTTGTTCAGTGGCCCTGCGGAACTCTCCTACCTGAAGGGTTTGATACATCCCCAGTAAGTAAGCTCCCCATGTGGAGGCGAGAGAGGTTTGGTTTGGTGCCTCAGAAAAGCCCCGTGTGCTGGTCTACGAAAACAGACCTCTGAGGACGGACACATGGAAACCAGAGCTAAGGTTCAGATTAGGGCCTGGGGGCCTGTCCATTTCAACCTTCTGTCTCTGGGGACACTGTCTGAGAGTCTAAGTGGAGATAGTTGCTCCGCTGGTGTCAGAGAGCCCCTCTTAGTCCAGGGTGGCCTACACTATTGATGGCCTCAGGGGCCTTGGAGCTATTCCCTAACCTGTAGAGTTGTGGTCAATGGATTGGGCACAATTTCCTTGGAGAGGGCAGGCACAATCTTTCGCTGTGGCTCCAGAGGCCCTAGCCTGGCGGTTGTGTGGGTCCAGGCTGAGGGCACAGAAGTCTGAAAACACAAACTCAGCTTATGAGTGGCGCCTAGGGTATGGCAGGCCGGATGTACAGCCCGAGAGGGAGCTCCTGGGCCTCTGAAACAAGGGCGAGTGGGAGGCGTTCCTTCAGGCTTTTGTCTCTGGATGTTGTGTCCGAGATAGCCGTGGATTGGAGGGGTGGCCTCAGGGACTGTGGACGAGTATCCCTCTCTGGGGATTTGTCCCAGCTCCCAAGAGTTTGGGGTCATTTTGTGGGAAGGGTGGAGTCGTGTTGTCTGGCTCACGTGTCTCTCCAAGAAAGGGATTCCAGAGCAGAGCCCCAGGTACGGGCGGGGCGACTGGAAAACTCAAACACTGGTGAGGATTGGGTGCATAGGGGCTTGGCAAGCCCCATATGCGGGCTCTTGGCCCAGGCCCTGACAGGCCTTTCTTTGACATGGGGCTCATGCTGAGGGTCAGAGTGTGAATTTGTGCCCAAGCAGCCCTCAAGTTTGGGCGTGCCATCAGGGACCAGGAAGGTTTCTCCCACCCTGAAGGTGTGACTCCATGCCAAGAGCAAGCTTTACAGCCACGGGGAAGGAGGAGTTCTGTGTTGTGCTTGCGATACCCAGCTGTGTGGAGAATTGATATAATGTCTAGGTTCAGATATCTGAAAACCAAGGTTAGGAAGAGGTGACGGCATAAGACCATGGCGTGTCCGAAGTGCTGGGTGTGCGGCCAGCTGTCTCCTTGTCTGTCTGGACGTCTGGCTTCAGGCTGTGTCAGACAGAGCATGAGTGCCCAGAGCAGCCTATCCAGTTCGGGTACCGTCGAGGCCCGAGCAGGTTGATCCTCATCTGGGTTTTCTGGAGAGAGCCCCACAGGGAAACGTTTTTCTTCCCTTGGGCAGACCCTGGGCTGGGTTGTGGTTCTGGAGTTCCTAGTCCGGAGGGCTTGTTTGCCAGGAGTGTGAGGAAGGAAGTCTGGAAACACAAGCTAGCGTGAGGTTTGGGACCGATGGCACGGCAGGCCCACTCTGAGAGGCTGAATCGAGATCTCCTGCACTGAGGTCATTTCAACTCTGAGACGTGCCTCAGGCTAGAGTTTTTGTCCAGCATGGCCTCTTCCTGAATGGTGTGGGGGCCTCATGAGGCCAGGAAGGTTTGCCTACGATGGGATTTGTGAACTACTCCAAACCTCAAGGTTTCCTTCTGCACGAAAGTCGAGTGCTATTGGATGGTTCCAGGAGGCCCCATACGGAAAGACTCGAGAGCAGGTGTCTAAGCATGGATGCCTGGGAACGCCACCTCATATTCCCACTCTTTAGTCAGGACAAGGCAGGCTCAATCTGCGGGCTCCTGGGTGAGCTACCCAGAGGGGAGAGTTGAAATGGACTCTCCTGAAGATGAGTCCTACTGTGGCTTGGTGGCCTGGGAGACCTTGGAATGTGGAGGTGGCTCAGGGACTCTGCAGGATTCTCCAACCTGAGGTGTTTGACACGGCTCCAACAAGGAAGCTTCCCATGTGGAGACGAGAGAAGTTCTGTTCAGTGCCTCAGGAAAGCCCCATATCCTGTTCTTCGAACCAAAGCCTCTGAGGAGTGACACCTGGAAAAAAGCAAGAGTTGAGATTAGGGCCTAAGGGCCTGTCCGGCTCAACCTTCTATCTCTGTTGACATCTGTGTGCATGCCTTCATGGAGGTAGCAGCTCCGCTTGTGTCCGAAGGCCCCTGTGTGTGCAGGGAGGCTCCCGGTAATGGTATGTCCTCGGGGGCCTTGAGGTTTCTCATATTCTGGAGGTGTGTGGCCAAAGGAATGGACAGAGTTTCCCAGGAGAGAGCAGGCATGGTCCTGTGGTATGGCTCCAGAGGACCCAGCCTAGAGGCTGTGTTTGCCAGGGCTGTGGGGACAGATGTCTGAAAAAGCAAACTTGGCTCAGGTAGGGGCCAAGGTAATGGCAGGCCTGATCTCCAGTCCGAGAGGGGAGATCCTCTGGATATCAAAGGAGGGCAAGTGGGAGGCAGTCGCTCAGGCTTTTGTCTCTGGGTGTTGCGTTCACAGTGGCCGTTCAGGGTAGGGGTTGCTTCAGGGGCCGAGGAAGAGCCTTCCTCTCGGGGGATTGTCCAAGCTCCCAAGTGTTTGGGTTCATTCTGTGGGAAGGGAAGAGTACTGTTTTCTGCCACAGGGGACCCCCCAGGAGAGGGACTCTAGAGCACAGCAGTGGGTTCCCTCAACTGGAATACACACCATCTAGTTAGTCCTGCGTGCCTATGGGCATGGCAAGCCACATATGCGGGCTCTTGGTCCAATCACTGAGAGGCGTTACTTGAATAAGGTACTCACGCTGAGGGTCACAATGTGTGTTTGTGCCCAAGGCGGCCCTCACACATGGGCGTGGCCTCATGGGCCATGCCGTTTGCTCCTACACTGAAGGTTTGACTCACTGCCAGCAGCAAGGTTTCTTGCCATGGGGAAGGAGGGGTTCTGACTTGTGCATCAGGTTCCGCCCTGTGCAGGGATTGGAGATAAGGTCTAGGTTCTGATGACTGAAAACCCAGGTTGGGAATGGATGGTGGCCTAAGGCAGTGGCGGGTCCAATGTGCTGGGTGTGCAGCCAGCTGTGTCGGTGTCTGTTGGAAGGTCTGGGCTCAGGCTATTTGCGACAGAGCATCAGTGTTTAAGGTAGCCTATGCGATTGGGGTGTTGCCGAGGGCCAAGCAGTTTGATCCTCATTTGGGGTTTCTGGGCAGCACCATAGAAAAAGTTTTTCTCCTGGGAGGCAGGCGGAGTGCTGCATTGTGGCCCCAGAATTCCCAGAAGGGAGGGTTTGTGGGCCAGGAGTGTGAGGACGGAAGTCTAGGAACACAAGCTAAAGTGAGGATTGGAGCCAAGGGCAGAGCAGGCCCACTAGGCAGAGGCTGAATCAAAATCTCCTGCATCTGAAGTCAGGCTGAGGATCAGACGTTGGCTGAGGCTGGAGTATGTGTCCATGATGGCACCTTCATGAAGCGGGGGCCTCATGAGGCCAAGGAAGTTTTCCCACGCTGAGTTTGGAGGTTGCCCCAAACCACCAGGTTTCCTTCTGTGGGACATTCGAGTCCTGGTGCATGGCGCCAGGTCATACCATACGGAAGGACTGGAGAGCACGGTTCGAAGGATGGATCCCTGTACAGCATGCCTCGCATTCCCATTGGCCATTAGCCACAAGATATGTTTGATCTGCTGCCTCTGGGGCACGCTAACCAGGGGGCTGAGTTGAAATGGCCTCTCCTGAGGATGCGTCATAATGTGCGTTTGGGTCCATGGAAACCTTGGAATGTGCTGGTTGTTCAGTGGCCCTGCGGAACTCTCCTACCTGAAGGGTTTGATACATCCCCAGTAAGTAAGCTCCCCATGTGGAGGCGAGAGAGGTTTGGTTTGGTGCCTCAGAAAAGCCCCGTGTGCTGGTCTACGAAAACAGACCTCTGAGGACGGACACATGGAAACCAGAGCTAAGGTTCAGATTAGGGCCTGGGGGCCTGTCCATTTCAACCTTCTGTCTCTGGGGACACTGTCTGAGAGTCTAAGTGGAGATAGTTGCTCCGCTGGTGTCAGAGAGCCCCTCTTAGTCCAGGGTGGCCTACACTATTGATGGCCTCAGGGGCCTTGGAGCTTTTCCCTAACCTGTAGGGTTGTGGTCAATGGATTGGGCACAATTTCCTTGGAGAGGGCAGGCACAATCTTTCGCTGTGGCTCCAGAGGCCCTAGCCTGGCGGTTGTGTGGGTCCAGGCTGAGGGCACAGAAGTCTGAAAACACAAACTCAGCTTATGAGTGGCGCCTAGGGTATGGCAGGCCGGATGTACAGCCCGAGAGGGAGCTCCTGGGCCTCTGAAACTAGGGCGAGTGGGAGGCGTTCCTTCAGGCTTTTGTCTCTGGATGTTGTGTCCGAGATAGCCGTGGATTGGAGGGGTGGCCTCAGGGACTGTGGACGAGTATCCCTCTCTGGGGATTTGTCCCAGCTCCCAAGAGTTTGGGGTCATTTTGTGGGAAGGGTGGAAAAGTGTTGTCCGGCTCACGTGTCTCTCCAAGAAAGGGATTCCAGAGCAGAGCCCCAGGTACGGGCGGGGCGACTGGAAAACTCAAACACTGGTGAGGATTGGGTGCATAGGGGCTTCGCAAGCCCCATATGCGGGCTCTTGGCCCAGGCCCTGACAGGCCTTTCTTTGACATGGGGCTCATGCTGAGGGTCAGAGTGTGAATTTGTGCCCAAGCAGCCCTCAAGTTTGGGCGTGCCATCAGGGACCAGGAAGGTTTCTCCCACCCTGAAGGTGTGACTCCATGCCAAGAGCAAGCTTTACAGCCACGGGGAAGGAGGAGTTCTGTGTTGTGCTTGCGATACCCAGCTGTGTGGAGAATTGATATAATGTCTAGGTTCAGATATCTGAAAACCAAGGTTAGGAAGAGGTGACGGCATAAGACCATGGCGTGTCCGAAGTGCTGGGTGTGCGGCCAGCTGTCTCCTTGTCTGTCTGGACGTCTGGCTTCAGGCTGTGTCAGACAGAGCATGAGTGCCCAGAGCAGCCTATCCAGTTCGGGTACCGTCGAGGCCCGAGCAGGTTGATCCTCATCTGGGTTTTCTGGAGAGAGCCCCACAGGGAAACGTTTTTCTTCCCTTGGGCAGACCCTGGGCTGGGTTGTGGTTCTGGAGTTCCTAGTCCGGAGGGCTTGTTTGCCAGGAGTGTGAGGAAGGAAGTCTGGAAACACAAGCTAGCGTGAGGTTTGGGACCGATGGCACGGCAGGCCCACTCTGAGAGGCTGAATCGAGATCTCCTGCACTGAGGTCATTTCAACTCTGAGACGTGCCTCAGGCTAGAGTTTTTGTCCAGCATGGCCTCTTCCTGAATGGTGTGGGGGCCTCATGAGGCCAGGAAGGTTTGCCTACGATGGGATTTGTGAACTACTCCAAACCTCAAGGTTTCCTTCTGCACGAAAGTCGAGTGCTATTGGATGGTTCCAGGAGGCCCCATACGGAAAGACTCGAGAGCAGGTGTCTAAGCATGGATGCCTGGGAACGCCACCTCATATTCCCACTCTTTAGTCAGGACAAGGCAGGCTCAATCTGCGGGCTCCTGGGTGAGCTACCCAGAGGGGAGAGTTGAAATGGACTCTCCTGAAGATGAGTCCTACTGTGGCTTGGTGGCCTGGGAGACCTTGGAATGTGGAGGTGGCTCAGGGACTCTGCAGGATTCTCCAACCTGAGGTGTTTGACACGGCTCCAACAAGGAAGCTTCCCATGTGGAGACGAGAGAAGTTCTGTTCAGTGCCTCAGGAAAGCCCCATATCCTGTTCTTCGAACCAAAGCCTCTGAGGAGTGACACCTGGAAAACAAAGCAAGAGTTGAGATTAGGGCCTAAGGGCCTGTCCGGCTCAACCTTCTATCTCTGTTGACATCGGTGTGCATGCCTTCATGGAGGTAGCAGCTCCGCTTGTGTCCGAAGGCCCCTGTGTGTGCAGGGAGGCTCCCGGTAATGGTATGTCCTCGGGGGCCTTGAGGTTTCTCATATTCTGGAGGTGTGTGGCCAAAGGAATGGACAGAGTTTCCCAGGAGAGAGCAGGCATGGTCCTGTGGTATGGCTCCAGAGGACCCAGCCTAGAGGCTGTGTTTGCCAGGGCTGTGGGGACAGATGTCTGAAAAAGCAAACTTGGCTCAGGTAGGGGCCAAGGTAATGGCAGGCCTGATCTCCAGTCCGAGAGGGGAGATCCTCTGGATATCAAAGGAGGGCAAGTGGGAGGCAGTCGCTCAGGCTTTTGTCTCTGGGTGTTGCGTTCACAGTGGCCGTTCAGGGTAGGGGTTGCTTCAGGGGCCGAGGAAGAGCCTTCCTCTCGGGGGATTGTCCAAGCTCCCAAGTGTTTGGGTTCATTCTGTGGGAAGGGAAGAGTACTGTTTTCTGCCACAGGGGACCCCCCAGGAGAGGGACTCTAGAGCACAGCAGTGGGTTCCCTCAACTGGAATACACACCATCTAGTTAGTCCTGCGTGCCTATGGGCATGGCAAGCCACATATGCGGGCTCTTGGTCCAATCACTGAGAGGCGTTACTTGAATAAGGTACTCACGCTGAGGGTCACAATGTGTGTTTGTGCCCAAGGCGGCCCTCACACATGGGCGTGGCCTCATGGGCCATGCCGTTTGCTCCTACACTGAAGGTTTGACTCACAGCCAGCAGCAAGGTTTCTTGCCATGGGGAAGGAGGGGTTCTGACTTGTGCATCAGGTTCCGCCCTGTGCAGGGATTGGAGATAAGGTCTAGGTTCTGATGACTGAAAACCCAGGTTGGGAATGGATGGTGGCCTAAGGCAGTGGCGGGTCCAATGTGCTGGGTGTGCAGCCAGCTGTGTCGGTGTCTGTTGGAAGGTCTGGGCTCAGGCTATTTGCGACAGAGCATCAGTGTTTAAGGTAGCCTATGCGATTGGGGTGTTGCCGAGGGCCAAGCAGTTTGATCCTCATTTGGGGTTTCTGGGCAGCACCATAGAAAAAGTTTTTCTCCTGGGAGGCAGGCGGAGTGCTGCATTGTGGCCCCAGAATTCCCAGAAGGGAGGGTTTGTGGGCCAGGAGTGTGAGGACGGAAGTCTAGGAACACAAGCTAAAGTGAGGATTGGAGCCAAGGGCAGAGCAGGCCCACTAGGCAGAGGCTGAATCAAAATCTCCTGCATCTGAAGTCAGGCTGAGGATCAGACGTTGGCTGAGGCTGGAGTATGTGTCCATGATGGCACCTTCATGAAGCGGGGGCCTCATGAGGCCAAGGAAGTTTTCCCACGCTGAGTTTGGAGGTTGCCCCAAACCACCAGGTTTCCTTCTGTGGGACATTCGAGTCCTGGTGCATGGCGCCAGGTCATACCATACGGAAGGACTGGAGAGCACGGTTCGAAGGATGGATCCCTGTACAGCATGCCTCGCATTCCCATTGGCCATTAGCCACAAGATATGTTTGATCTGCTGCCTCTGGGGCACGCTAACCAGGGGGCTGAGTTGAAATGGCCTCTCCTGAGGATGCGTCATAATGTGCGTTTGGGTCCATGGAAACCTTGGAATGTGCTGGTTGTTCAGTGGCCCTGCGGAACTCTCCTACCTGAAGGGTTTGATACATCCCCAGTAAGTAAGCTCCCCATGTGGAGGCGAGAGAGGTTTGGTTTGGTGCCTCAGAAAAGCCCCGTGTGCTGGTCTACGAAAACAGACCTCTGAGGACGGACACATGGAAACCAGAGCTAAGGTTCAGATTAGGGCCTGGGGGCCTGTCCATTTCAACCTTCTGTCTCTGGGGACACTGTCTGAGAGTCTAAGTGGAGATAGTTGCTCCGCTGGTGTCAGAGAGCCCCTCTTAGTCCAGGGTGGCCTACACTATTGATGGCCTCAGGGGCCTTGGAGCTTTTCCCTAACCTGTAGGGTTGTGGTCAATGGATTGGGCACAATTTCCTTGGAGAGGGCAGGCACAATCTTTCGCTGTGGCTCCAGAGGCCCTAGCCTGGCGGTTGTGTGGGTCCAGGCTGAGGGCACAGAAGTCTGAAAACACAAACTCAGCTTATGAGTGGCGCCTAGGGTATGGCAGGCCGGATGTACAGCCCGAGAGGGAGCTCCTGGGCCTCTGAAACTAGGGCGAGTGGGAGGCGTTCCTTCAGGCTTTTGTCTCTGGATGTTGTGTCCGAGATAGCCGTGGATTGGAGGGGTGGCCTCAGGGACTGTGGACGAGTATCCCTCTCTGGGGATTTGTCCCAGCTCCCAAGAGTTTGGGGTCATTTTGTGGGAAGGGTGGAAAAGTGTTGTCTGGCTCACGTGTCTCTCCAAGAAAGGGATTCCAGAGCAGAGCCCCAGGTACGGGCGGGGCGACTGAAAAACTCAAACACTGGTGAGGATTGGGTGCATAGGGGCTTCGCAAGCCCCATATGCGGGCTCTTGGCCCAGGCCCTGACAGGCCTTTCTTTGACATGGGGCTCATGCTGAGGGTCAGAGTGTGAATTTGTGCCCAAGCAGCCCTCAAGTTTGGGCGTGCCATCAGGGACCAGGAAGGTTTCTCCCACCCTGAAGGTGTGACTCCATGCCAAGAGCAAGCTTTACAGCCACGGGGAAGGAGGAGTTCTGTGTTGTGCTTGCGATACCCAGCTGTGTGGAGAATTGATATAATGTCTAGGTTCAGATATCTGAAAACCAAGGTTAGGAAGAGGTGACGGCATAATACCATGGCGTGTCCGAAGTGCTGGGTGTGCGGCCAGCTGTCTCCTTGTCTGTCTGGACGTCTGGCTTCAGGCTGTGTCAGACAGAGCATGAGTGCCCAGAGCAGCCTATCCAGTTCGGGTACCTTCGAGGCCCGAGCAGGTTGATCCTCATCTGGGTTTTCTGGAGAGAGCCCCACAGGGAAACGTTTTTCTTCCCTTGGGCAGACCCTGGGCTGGGTTGTGGTTCTGGAGTTCCTAGTCCGGAGGGCTTGTTTGCCAGGAGTGTGAGGAAGGAAGTCTGGAAACACAAGCTAGCGTGAGGTTTGGGACCGATGGCACGGCAGGCCCACTCTGAGAGGCTGAATCGAGATCTCCTGCACTGAGGTCATTTCAACTCTGAGACGTGCCTCAGGCTAGAGTTTTTGTCCAGCATGGCCTCTTCCTGAATGGTGTGGGGGCCTCATGAGGCCAGGAAGGTTTGCCTACGATGGGATTTGTGAACTACTCCAAACCTCAAGGTTTCCTTCTGCACGAAAGTCGAGTGCTATTGGATGGTTCCAGGAGGCCCCATACGGAAAGACTCGAGAGCAGGTGTCTAAGCATGGATGCCTGGGAACGCCACCTCATATTCCCACTCTTTAGTCAGGACAAGGCAGGCTCAATCTGCGGGCTCCTGGGTGAGCTACCCAGAGGGGAGAGTTGAAATGGACTCTCCTGAAGATGAGTCCTACTGTGGCTTGGTGGCCTGGGAGACCTTGGAATGTGGAGGTGGCTCAGGGACTCTGCAGGATTCTCCAACCTGAGGTGTTTGACACGGCTCCAACAAGGAAGCTTCCCATGTGGAGACGAGAGAAGTTCTGTTCAGTGCCTCAGGAAAGCCCCATATCCTGTTCTTCGAACCAAAGCCTCTGAGGAGTGACACCTGGAAAACAAAGCAAGAGTTGAGATTAGGGCCTAAGGGCCTGTCCGGCTCAACCTTCTATCTCTGTTGACATCGGTGTGCATGCCTTCATGGAGGTAGCAGCTCCGCTTGTGTCCGAAGGCCCCTGTGTGTGCAGGGAGGCTCCCGGTAATGGTATGTCCTCGGGGGCCTTGAGGTTTCTCATATTCTGGAGGTGTGTGGCCAAAGGAATGGACAGAGTTTCCCAGGAGAGAGCAGGCATGGTCCTGTGGTATGGCTCCAGAGGACCCAGCCTAGAGGCTGTGTTTGCCAGGGCTGTGGGGACAGATGTCTGAAAAAGCAAACTTGGCTCAGGTAGGGGCCAAGGTAATGGCAGGCCTGATCTCCAGTCCGAGAGGGGAGATCCTCTGGATATCAAAGGAGGGCAAGTGGGAGGCAGTCGCTCAGGCTTTTGTCTCTGGGTGTTGCGTTCACAGTGGCCGTTCAGGGTAGGGGTTGCTTCAGGGGCCGAGGAAGAGCCTTCCTCTCGGGGGATTGTCCAAGCTCCCAAGTGTTTGGGTTCATTCTGTGGGAAGGGAAGAGTACTGTTTTCTGCCACAGGGGACCCCCCAGGAGAGGGACTCTAGAGCACAGCAGTGGGTTCCCTCAACTGGAATACACACCATCTAGTTAGTCCTGCGTGCCTATGGGCATGGCAAGCCACATATGCGGGCTCTTGGTCCAATCACTGAGAGGCGTTACTTGAATAAGGTACTCACGCTGAGGGTCACAATGTGTGTTTGTGCCCAAGGCGGCCCTCACACATGGGCGTGGCCTCATGGGCCATGCCGTTTGCTCCTACACTGAAGGTTTGACTCACTGCCAGCAGCAAGGTTTCTTGCCATGGGGAAGGAGGGGTTCTGACTTGTGCATCAGGTTCCGCCCTGTGCAGGGATTGGAGATAAGGTCTAGGTTCTGATGACTGAAAACCCAGGTTGGGAATGGATGGTGGCCTAAGGCAGTGGCGGGTCCAATGTGCTGGGTGTGCAGCCAGCTGTGTCGGTGTCTGTTGGAAGGTCTGGGCTCAGGCTATTTGCGACAGAGCATCAGTGTTTAAGGTAGCCTATGCGATTGGGGTGTTGCCGAGGGCCAAGCAGTTTGATCCTCATTTGGGGTTTCTGGGCAGCACCATAGAAAAAGTTTTTCTCCTGGGAGGCAGGCGGAGTGCTGCATTGTGGCCCCAGAATTCCCAGAAGGGAGGGTTTGTGGGCCAGGAGTGTGAGGACGGAAGTCTAGGAACACAAGCTAAAGTGAGGATTGGAGCCAAGGGCAGAGCAGGCCCACTAGGCAGAGGCTGAATCAAAATCTCCTGCATCTGAAGTCAGGCTGAGGATCAGACGTTGGCTGAGGCTGGAGTATGTGTCCATGATGGCACCTTCATGAAGCGGGGGCCTCATGAGGCCAAGGAAGTTTTCCCACGCTGAGTTTGGAGGTTGCCCCAAACCACCAGGTTTCCTTCTGTGGGACATTCGAGTCCTGGTGCATGGCGCCAGGTCATACCATACGGAAGGACTGGAGAGCACGGTTCGAAGGATGGATCCCTGTACAGCATGCCTCGCATTCCCATTGGCCATTAGCCACAAGATATGTTTGATCTGCTGCCTCTGGGGCACGCTAACCAGGGGGCTGAGTTGAAATGGCCTCTCCTGAGGATGCGTCATAATGTGCGTTTGGGTCCATGGAAACCTTGGAATGTGCTGGTTGTTCAGTGGCCCTGCGGAACTCTCCTACCTGAAGGGTTTGATACATCCCCAGTAAGTAAGCTCCCCATGTGGAGGCGAGAGAGGTTTGGTTTGGTGCCTCAGAAAAGCCCCGTGTGCTGGTCTACGAAAACAGACCTCTGAGGACGGACACATGGAAACCAGAGCTAAGGTTCAGATTAGGGCCTGGGGGCCTGTCCATTTCAACCTTCTGTCTCTGGGGACACTGTCTGAGAGTCTAAGTGGAGATAGTTGCTCCGCTGGTGTCAGAGAGCCCCTCTTAGTCCAGGGTGGCCTACACTATTGATGGCCTCAGGGGCCTTGGAGCTTTTCCCTAACCTGTAGGGTTGTGGTCAATGGATTGGGCACAATTTCCTTGGAGAGGGCAGGCACAATCTTTCGCTGTGGCTCCAGAGGCCCTAGCCTGGCGGTTGTGTGGGTCCAGGCTGAGGGCACAGAAGTCTGAAAACACAAACTCAGCTTATGAGTGGCGCCTAGGGTATGGCAGGCCGGATGTACAGCCCGAGAGGGAGCTCCTGGGCCTCTGAAACTAGGGCGAGTGGGAGGCGTTCCTTCAGGCTTTTGTCTCTGGATGTTGTGTCCGAGATAGCCGTGGATTGGAGGGGTGGCCTCAGGGACTGTGGACGAGTATCCCTCTCTGGGGATTTGTCCCAGCTCCCAAGAGTTTGGGGTCATTTTGTGGGAAGGGTGGAAAAGTGTTGTCCGGCTCACGTGTCTCTCCAAGAAAGGGATTCCAGAGCAGAGCCCCAGGTACGGGCGGGGCGACTGGAAAACTCAAACACTGGTGAGGATTGGGTGCATAGGGGCTTCGCAAGCCCCATATGCGGGCTCTTGGCCCAGGCCCTGACAGGCCTTTCTTTGACATGGGGCTCATGCTGAGGGTCAGAGTGTGAATTTGTGCCCAAGCAGCCCTCAAGTTTGGGCGTGCCATCAGGGACCAGGAAGGTTTCTCCCACCCTGAAGGTGTGACTCCATGCCAAGAGCAAGCTTTACAGCCACGGGGAAGGAGGAGTTCTGTGTTGTGCTTGCGATACCCAGCTGTGTGGAGAATTGATATAATGTCTAGGTTCAGATATCTGAAAACCAAGGTTAGGAAGAGGTGACGGCATAAGACCATGGCGTGTCCGAAGTGCTGGGTGTGCGGCCAGCTGTCTCCTTGTCTGTCTGGACGTCTGGCTTCAGGCTGTGTCAGACAGAGCATGAGTGCCCAGAGCAGCCTATCCAGTTCGGGTACCGTCGAGGCCCGAGCAGGTTGATCCTCATCTGGGTTTTCTGGAGAGAGCCCCACAGGGAAACGTTTTTCTTCCCTTGGGCAGACCCTGGGCTGGGTTGTGGTTCTGGAGTTCCTAGTCCGGAGGGCTTGTTTGCCAGGAGTGTGAGGAAGGAAGTCTGGAAACACAAGCTAGCGTGAGGTTTGGGACCGATGGCACGGCAGGCCCACTCTGAGAGGCTGAATCGAGATCTCCTGCACTGAGGTCATTTCAACTCTGAGACGTGCCTCAGGCTAGAGTTTTTGTCCAGCATGGCCTCTTCCTGAATGGTGTGGGGGCCTCATGAGGCCAGGAAGGTTTGCCTACGATGGGATTTGTGAACTACTCCAAACCTCAAGGTTTCCTTCTGCACGAAAGTCGAGTGCTATTGGATGGTTCCAGGAGGCCCCATACGGAAAGACTCGAGAGCAGGTGTCTAAGCATGGATGCCTGGGAACGCCACCTCATATTCCCACTCTTTAGTCAGGACAAGGCAGGCTCAATCTGCGGGCTCCTGGGTGAGCTACCCAGAGGGGAGAGTTGAAATGGACTCTCCTGAAGATGAGTCCTACTGTGGCTTGGTGGCCTGGGAGACCTTGGAATGTGGAGGTGGCTCAGGGACTCTGCAGGATTCTCCAACCTGAGGTGTTTGACACGGCTCCAACAAGGAAGCTTCCCATGTGGAGACGAGAGAAGTTCTGTTCAGTGCCTCAGGAAAGCCCCATATCCTGTTCTTCGAACCAAAGCCTCTGAGGAGTGACACCTGGAAAACAAAGCAAGAGTTGAGATTAGGGCCTAAGGGCCTGTCCGGCTCAACCTTCTATCTCTGTTGACATCTGTGTGCATGCCTTCATGGAGGTAGCAGCTCCGCTTGTGTCCGAAGGCCCCTGTGTGTGCAGGGAGGCTCCCGGTAATGGTATGTCCTCGGGGGCCTTGAGGTTTCTCATATTCTGGAGGTGTGTGGCCAAAGGAATGGACAGAGTTTCCCAGGAGAGAGCAGGCATGGTCCTGTGGTATGGCTCCAGAGGACCCAGCCTAGAGGCTGTGTTTGCCAGGGCTGTGGGGACAGATGTCTGAAAAAGCAAACTTGGCTCAGGTAGGGGCCAAGGTAATGGCAGGCCTGATCTCCAGTCCGAGAGGGGAGATCCTCTGGATATCAAAGGAGGGCAAGTGGGAGGCAGTCGCTCAGGCTTTTGTCTCTGGGTGTTGCGTTCACAGTGGCCGTTCAGGGTAGGGGTTGCTTCAGGGGCCGAGGAAGAGCCTTCCTCTCGGGGGATTGTCCAAGCTCCCAAGTGTTTGGGTTCATTCTGTGGGAAGGGAAGAGTACTGTTTTCTGCCACAGGGGACCCCCCAGGAGAGGGACTCTAGAGCACAGCAGTGGGTTCCCTCAACTGGAATACACACCATCTAGTTAGTCCTGCGTGCCTATGGGCATGGCAAGCCACATATGCGGGCTCTTGGTCCAATCACTGAGAGGCGTTACTTGAATAAGGTACTCACGCTGAGGGTCACAATGTGTGTTTGTGCCCAAGGCGGCCCTCACACATGGGCGTGGCCTCATGGGCCATGCCGTTTGCTCCTACACTGAAGGTTTGACTCACAGCCAGCAGCAAGGTTTCTTGCCATGGGGAAGGAGGGGTTCTGACTTGTGCATCAGGTTCCGCCCTGTGCAGGGATTGGAGATAAGGTCTAGGTTCTGATGACTGAAAACCCAGGTTGGGAATGGATGGTGGCCTAAGGCAGTGGCGGGTCCAATGTGCTGGGTGTGCAGCCAGCTGTGTCGGTGTCTGTTGGAAGGTCTGGGCTCAGGCTATTTGCGACAGAGCATCAGTGTTTAAGGTAGCCTATGCGATTGGGGTGTTGCCGAGGGCCAAGCAGTTTGATCCTCATTTGGGGTTTCTGGGCAGCACCATAGAAAAAGTTTTTCTCCTGGGAGGCAGGCGGAGTGCTGCATTGTGGCCCCAGAATTCCCAGAAGGGAGGGTTTGTGGGCCAGGAGTGTGAGGACGGAAGTCTAGGAACACAAGCTAAAGTGAGGATTGGAGCCAAGGGCAGAGCAGGCCCACTAGGCAGAGGCTGAATCAAAATCTCCTGCATCTGAAGTCAGGCTGAGGATCAGACGTTGGCTGAGGCTGGAGTATGTGTCCATGATGGCACCTTCATGAAGCGGGGGCCTCATGAGGCCAAGGAAGTTTTCCCACGCTGAGTTTGGAGGTTGCCCCAAACCACCAGGTTTCCTTCTGTGGGACATTCGAGTCCTGGTGCATGGCGCCAGGTCATACCATACGGAAGGACTGGAGAGCACGGTTCGAAGGATGGATCCCTGTACAGCATGCCTCGCATTCCCATTGGCCATTAGCCACAAGATATGTTTGATCTGCTGCCTCTGGGGCACGCTAACCAGGGGGCTGAGTTGAAATGGCCTCTCCTGAGGATGCGTCATAATGTGCGTTTGGGTCCATGGAAACCTTGGAATGTGCTGGTTGTTCAGTGGCCCTGCGGAACTCTCCTACCTGAAGGGTTTGATACATCCCCAGTAAGTAAGCTCCCCATGTGGAGGCGAGAGAGGTTTGGTTTGGTGCCTCAGAAAAGCCCCGTGTGCTGGTCTACGAAAACAGACCTCTGAGGACGGACACATGGAAACCAGAGCTAAGGTTCAGATTAGGGCCTGGGGGCCTGTCCATTTCAACCTTCTGTCTCTGGGGACACTGTCTGAGAGTCTAAGTGGAGATAGTTGCTCCGCTGGTGTCAGAGAGCCCCTCTTAGTCCAGGGTGGCCTACACTATTGATGGCCTCAGGGGCCTTGGAGCTTTTCCCTAACCTGTAGGGTTGTGGTCAATGGATTGGGCACAATTTCCTTGGAGAGGGCAGGCACAATCTTTCGCTGTGGCTCCAGAGGCCCTAGCCTGGCGGTTGTGTGGGTCCAGGCTGAGGGCACAGAAGTCTGAAAACACAAACTCAGCTTATGAGTGGCGCCTAGGGTATGGCAGGCCGGATGTACAGCCCGAGAGGGAGCTCCTGGGCCTCTGAAACTAGGGCGAGTGGGAGGCGTTCCTTCAGGCTTTTGTCTCTGGATGTTGTGTCCGAGATAGCCGTGGATTGGAGGGGTGGCCTCAGGGACTGTGGACGAGTATCCCTCTCTGGGGATTTGTCCCAGCTCCCAAGAGTTTGGGGTCATTTTGTGGGAAGGGTGGAAAAGTGTTGTCTGGCTCACGTGTCTCTCCAAGAAAGGGATTCCAGAGCAGAGCCCCAGGTACGGGCGGGGCGACTGAAAAACTCAAACACTGGTGAGGATTGGGTGCATAGGGGCTTCGCAAGCCCCATATGCGGGCTCTTGGCCCAGGCCCTGACAGGCCTTTCTTTGACATGGGGCTCATGCTGAGGGTCAGAGTGTGAATTTGTGCCCAAGCAGCCCTCAAGTTTGGGCGTGCCATCAGGGACCAGGAAGGTTTCTCCCACCCTGAAGGTGTGACTCCATGCCAAGAGCAAGCTTTACAGCCACGGGGAAGGAGGAGTTCTGTGTTGTGCTTGCGATACCCAGCTGTGTGGAGAATTGATATAATGTCTAGGTTCAGATATCTGAAAACCAAGGTTAGGAAGAGGTGACGGCATAATACCATGGCGTGTCCGAAGTGCTGGGTGTGCGGCCAGCTGTCTCCTTGTCTGTCTGGACGTCTGGCTTCAGGCTGTGTCAGACAGAGCATGAGTGCCCAGAGCAGCCTATCCAGTTCGGGTACCTTCGAGGCCCGAGCAGGTTGATCCTCATCTGGGTTTTCTGGAGAGAGCCCCACAGGGAAACGTTTTTCTTCCCTTGGGCAGACCCTGGGCTGGGTTGTGGTTCTGGAGTTCCTAGTCCGGAGGGCTTGTTTGCCAGGAGTGTGAGGAAGGAAGTCTGGAAACACAAGCTAGCGTGAGGTTTGGGACCGATGGCACGGCAGGCCCACTCTGAGAGGCTGAATCGAGATCTCCTGCACTGAGGTCATTTCAACTCTGAGACGTGCCTCAGGCTAGAGTTTTTGTCCAGCATGGCCTCTTCCTGAATGGTGTGGGGGCCTCATGAGGCCAGGAAGGTTTGCCTACGATGGGATTTGTGAACTACTCCAAACCTCAAGGTTTCCTTCTGCACGAAAGTCGAGTGCTATTGGATGGTTCCAGGAGGCCCCATACGGAAAGACTCGAGAGCAGGTGTCTAAGCATGGATGCCTGGGAACGCCACCTCATATTCCCACTCTTTAGTCAGGACAAGGCAGGCTCAATCTGCGGGCTCCTGGGTGAGCTACCCAGAGGGGAGAGTTGAAATGGACTCTCCTGAAGATGAGTCCTACTGTGGCTTGGTGGCCTGGGAGACCTTGGAATGTGGAGGTGGCTCAGGGACTCTGCAGGATTCTCCAACCTGAGGTGTTTGACACGGCTCCAACAAGGAAGCTTCCCATGTGGAGACGAGAGAAGTTCTGTTCAGTGCCTCAGGAAAGCCCCATATCCTGTTCTTCGAACCAAAGCCTCTGAGGAGTGACACCTGGAAAACAAAGCAAGAGTTGAGATTAGGGCCTAAGGGCCTGTCCGGCTCAACCTTCTATCTCTGTTGACATCTGTGTGCATGCCTTCATGGAGGTAGCAGCTCCGCTTGTGTCCGAAGGCCCCTGTGTGTGCAGGGAGGCTCCCGGTAATGGTATGTCCTCGGGGGCCTTGAGGTTTCTCATATTCTGGAGGTGTGTGGCCAAAGGAATGGACAGAGTTTCCCAGGAGAGAGCAGGCATGGTCCTGTGGTATGGCTCCAGAGGACCCAGCCTAGAGGCTGTGTTTGCCAGGGCTGTGGGGACAGATGTCTGAAAAAGCAAACTTGGCTCAGGTAGGGGCCAAGGTAATGGCAGGCCTGATCTCCAGTCCGAGAGGGGAGATCCTCTGGATATCAAAGGAGGGCAAGTGGGAGGCAGTCGCTCAGGCTTTTGTCTCTGGGTGTTGCGTTCACAGTGGCCGTTCAGGGTAGGGGTTGCTTCAGGGGCCGAGGAAGAGCCTTCCTCTCGGGGGATTGTCCAAGCTCCCAAGTGTTTGGGTTCATTCTGTGGGAAGGGAAGAGTACTGTTTTCTGCCACAGGGGACCCCCCAGGAGAGGGACTCTAGAGCACAGCAGTGGGTTCCCTCAACTGGAATACACACCATCTAGTTAGTCCTGCGTGCCTATGGGCATGGCAAGCCACATATGCGGGCTCTTGGTCCAATCACTGAGAGGCGTTACTTGAATAAGGTACTCACGCTGAGGGTCACAATGTGTGTTTGTGCCCAAGGCGGCCCTCACACATGGGCGTGGCCTCATGGGCCATGCCGTTTTCTCCTACACTGAAGGTTTGACTCACTGCCAGCAGCAAGGATTCTTGCCATGGGGAAGGAGGGGTTCTGACTTGTGCATCAGGTTCCCCCCTGTGCAGGGATTGGAGATAAGGTCTAGGATCTGATGACTGAAAACCCAGGTTGGGAATGGATGGTGGCCTAAGGCAGTGGCGGGTCCAATGTGCTGGGTGTGCAGCCAGCTGTGTCGGTGTCTGTTGGAAGGTCTGGGCTCAGGCTATTTGCGACAGAGCATCAGTGTTTAAGGTAGCCTATGCAATTGGGGTGTTGCCGAGGGCCAAGCAGTTTGATCCTAATTTGGGGTTTCTGGGCAGCACCATAGACAAAGTTTTTCTCCTGGGAGGCAGGCGGAGTGCTTCATTGTGGCCCCAGAATTCCCAGAAGGGAGGGTTTGTGGGCCAGGAGTGTGAGGACGGAAGTTTAGGAACACAGGCTTAAGTGAGGATTTGAGCCAAGAGCAGAGCAGGCCCACTAGGCAGAGGCTGAATCAAAATCTCCTGCATCTGAAGTCAGGCTGAGGATCAGACGTTGGTTGAGGCTGGAGTATGTGTCCATGATGGCACCTTCATGAAGCGGGGGCCTCATGAGGCCAAGGAAGTTTTCCCACGCTGAGTTTGGAGGTTGCCCCAAACCACCAGGTTTCCTTCTGTGGGACATTCGAGTCCTGTTGCATGGCTCCAGGACATACCATACGGAAGGACTGGAGAGCACGGTTCGAAGGATGGATCCCTGTACAGCATGCCTCGCATTCCCATTGGCCATTAGCCACAAGATATGTTTGATCTGCTGCCTCTGGGGCACGCTAACCAGGGGGCTGAGTTGAAATGGCCTCTCCTGAGGATGCGTCATAATGTGCGTTTGTGTCCATGGAAACCTTGGAATGTGCTGGTTGTTCAGTGGCCCTGCGGAACTCTCCTACCTGAAGGGTTTGATACATCCCCAGTAAGTAAGCTCCCCATGTGGAGGCGAGAGAGGTTTGGTTTGGTGCCTCAGAAAAGCCCCGTGTGCTGGTCTACGAAAACAGACCTCTGAGGACGGACACATGGAAACCAGAGCTAAGGTTCAGATTAGGGCCTGGGGGCCTGTCCATTTCAACCTTCTGTCTCTGGGGACACTGTCTGAGAGTCTAAGTGGAGATAGTTGCTCCGCTGGTGTCAGAGAGCCCCTCTTAGTCCAGGGTGGCCTACACTATTGATGGCCTCAGGGGCCTTGGAGCTTTTCCCTAACCTGTAGGGTTGTGGTCAATGGATTGGGCACAATTTCCTTGGAGAGGGCAGGCACAATCTTTCGCTGTGGCTCCAGAGGCCCTAGCCTGGCGGTTGTGTGGGTCCAGGCTGAGGGCACAGAAGTCTGAAAACACAAACTCAGCTTATGAGTGGCGCCTAGGGTACGGCAGGCCGGATGTACAGCCCGAGAGGGAGCTCCTGGGCCTCTGAAACTAGGGCGAGTGGGAGGCGTTCCTTCAGGCTTTTGTCTCTGGATGTTGTGTCCGAGATAGCCGTGGATTGGAGGGGTGGCCTCAGGGACTGTGGACGAGTATCCCTCTCTGGGGATTTGTCCCAGCTCCCAAGAGTTTGGGGTCATTTTGTGGGAAGGGTGGAGTCGTGTTGTCTGGCTCACGTGTCTCTCCAAGAAAGGGATTCCAGAGCAGAGCCCCAGGTACGGGCGGGGCGACTGGAAAACTCAAACACTGGTGAGGATTGGGTGCATAGGGGCTTGGCAAGCCCCATATGCGGGCTCTTGGCCCAGGCCCTGACAGGCCTTTCTTTGACATGGGGCTCATGCTGAGGGTCAGAGTGTGAATTTGTGCCCAAGCAGCCCTCAAGTTTGGGCGTGCCATCAGGGACCAGGAAGGTTTCTCCCACCCTGAAGGTGTGACTCCATGCCAAGAGCAAGCTTTACAGCCACGGGGAAGGAGGAGTTCTGTGTTGTGCTTGCGATACCCAGCTGTGTGGAGAATTGATATAATGTCTAGGTTCAGATATCTGAAAACCAAGGTTAGGAAGAGGTGACGGCATAAGACCATGGCGTGTCCGAAGTGCTGGGTGTGCGGCCAGCTGTCTCCTTGTCTGTCTGGACGTCTGGCTTCAGGCTGTGTCAGACAGAGCATGAGTGCCCAGAGCAGCCTATCCAGTTCGGGTACCTTCGAGGCCCGAGCAGGTTGATCCTCATCTGGGTTTTCTGGAGAGAGCCCCACAGGGAAACGTTTTTCTTCCCTTGGGCAGACCCTGGGCTGGGTTGTGGTTCTGGAGTTCCTAGTCCGGAGGGCTTGTTTGCCAGGAGTGTGAGGAAGGAAGTCTGAAAACACAAGCTAGCGTGAGGTTTGGGACCGATGGCACGGCAGGCCCACTCTGAGAGGCTGAATCGAGATCTCCTGCACTGA
The DNA here is from genome assembly GCF_964662115.1 of Mustela nivalis. Lineage (NCBI taxonomy): Eukaryota > Metazoa > Chordata > Mammalia > Carnivora > Mustelidae > Mustela > Mustela nivalis. The sequence goes on from NW_028135623.1 coordinate 163,867, forward strand.
GGTCATTTCAACTCTGAGACGTGCCTCAGGCTAGAGTTTTTGTCCAGCATGGCCTCTTCCTGAATGGTGTGGGGGCCTCATGAGGCCAGGAAGGTTTGTCTACGATGGGATTTGTGAACTACTCCAAACCTCAAGGTTTCCTTCTGCACGAAAGTCGAGTGCTATTGGATGGTTCCAGGAGGCCCCATACGGAAAGACTCGAGAGCAGGTGTCTAAGCATGGATGCCTGGGAACGCCACCTCATATTCCCACTCTTTAGTCAGGACAAGGCAGGCTCAATCTGCGGGCTCCTGGGTGAGCTACCCAGAGGGGAGAGTTGAAATGGACTCTCCTGAAGATGAGTCCTACTGTGGCTTGGTGGCCTGGGAGACCTTGGAATGTGGAGGTGGCTCAGGGACTCTGCAGGATTCTCCAACCTGAGGTGTTTGACACAGCTCCAACAAGGAAGCTTCCCAGGTGGAGACGAGAGAAGTTCTGTTCAGTGCCTCAGGAAAGCCCCATATCCTGTTCTTCGAACCAAAGCCTCTGAGGAGTGACACCTGGAAAACAAAGCAAGAGTTGAGATTAGGGCCTAAGGGCCTGTCCGGCTCAACCTTCTATCTCTGTTGACATCTGTGTGCATGCCTTCATGGAGGTAGCAGCTCCGCTTGTGTCCGAAGGCCCCTGTGTGTGCAGGGAGGCTCCCGGTAATGGTATGTCCTCGGGGGCCTTGAGGTTTCTCATATTCTGGAGGTGTGTGGCCAAAGGAATGGACAGAGTTTCCCAGGAGAGAGCAGGCATGGTCCTGTGGTATGGCTCCAGAGGACCCAGCCTAGAGGCTGTGTTTGCCAGGGCTGTGGGGACAGATGTCTGAAAAAGCAAACTTGGCTCAGGTAGGGGCCAAGGTAATGGCAGGCCTGATCTCCAGTCCGAGAGGGGAGATCCTCTGGATATCAAAGGAGGGCAAGTGGGAGGCAGTCGCTCAGGCTTTTGTCTCTGGGTGTTGCGTTCACAGTGGCCGTTCAGGGTAGGGGTTGCTTCAGGGGCCGAGGAAGAGCCTTCCTCTCGGGGGATTGTCCAAGCTCCCAAGTGTTTGGGTTCATTCTGTGGGAAGGGAAGAGTACTGTTTTCTGCCACAGGGGACCCCCCAGGAGAGGGACTCTAGAGCACAGCAGTGGGTTCCCTCAACTGGAATACACACCATCTAGTTAGTCCTGCGTGCCTATGGGCATGGCAAGCCACATATGCGGGCTCTTGGTCCAATCACTGAGAGGCGTTACTTGAATAAGGTACTCACGCTGAGGGTCACAATGTGTGTTTGTGCCCAAGGCGGCCCTCACACATGGGCGTGGCCTCATGGGCCATGCCGTTTTCTCCTACACTGAAGGTTTGACTCACTGCCAGCAGCAAGGATTCTTGCCATGGGGAAGGAGGGGTTCTGACTTGTGCATCAGGTTCCCCCCTGTGCAGGGATTGGAGATAAGGTCTAGGTTCTGATGACTGAAAACCCAGGTTGGGAATGGATGGTGGCCTAAGGCAGTGGCGGGTCCAATGTGCTGGGTGTGCAGCCAGCTGTGTCGGTGTCTGTTGGAAGGTCTGGGCTCAGGCTATTTGCGACAGAGCATCAGTGTTTAAGGTAGCCTATGCAATTGGGGTGTTGCCGAGGGCCAAGCAGTTTGATCCTAATTTGGGGTTTCTGGGCAGCACCATAGACAAAGTTTTTCTCCTGGGAGGCAGGCGGAGTGCTTCATTGTGGCCCCAGAATTCCCAGAAGGGAGGGTTTGTGGGCCAGGAGTGTGAGGACGGAAGTTTAGGAACACAGGCTTAAGTGAGGATTTGAGCCAAGAGCAGAGCAGGCCCACTAGGCAGAGGCTGAATCAAAATCTCCTGCATCTGAAGTCAGGCTGAGGATCAGACGTTGGTTGAGGCTGGAGTATGTGTCCATGATGGCACCTTCATGAAGCGGGGGCCTCATGAGGCCAAGGAAGTTTTCCCACGCTGAGTTTGGAGGTTGCCCCAAACCACCAGGTTTCCTTCTGTGGGACATTCGAGTCCTGTTGCATGGCTCCAGGACATACCATACGGAAGGACTGGAGAGCACGGTTCGAAGGATGGATCCCTGTACAGCATGCCTCGCATTCCCATTGGCCATTAGCCACAAGATATGTTTGATCTGCTGCCTCTGGGGCACGATAACCAGGGGGCTGAGTTGAAATGGCCTCTTCTGAGGATGCGTCATAATGTGCGTTTGGGTCCATGGAAACCTTGGAATGTGCTGGTTGTTCAGTGGCCCTGCGGAACTCTCCTACCTGAAGGGTTTGATACATCCCCAGTAAGTAAGCTCCCCATGTGGAGGCGAGAGAGGTTTGGTTTGGTGCCTCAGAAAAGCCCCGTGTGCTGGTCTACGAAAACAGACCTCTGAGGACGGACACATGGAAACCAGAGCTAAGGTTCAGATTAGGGCCTGGGGGCCTGTCCATTTCAACCTTCTGTCTCTGGGGACACTGTCTGAGAGTCTAAGTGGAGATAGTTGCTCCGCTGGTGTCAGAGAGCCCCTCTTAGTCCAGGGTGGCCTACACTATTGATGGCCTCAGGGGCCTTGGAGCTTTTCCCTAACCTGTAGGGTTGTGGTCAATGGATTGGGCACAATTTCCTTGGAGAGGGCACGCACAATCTTTCGCTGTGGCTCCAGAGGCCCTAGCCTGGCGGTTGTGTGGGTCCAGGCTGAGGGCACAGAAGTCTGAAAACACAAACTCAGCTTATGAGTGGCGCCTAGGGTATGGCAGGCCGGATGTACAGCCTGAGAGGGAGCTCCTGGGCCTCTGAAACAAGGGCGAGTGGGAGGCGTTCCTTCAGGCTTTTGTCTCTGGATGTTGTGTCCGAGATAGCCGTGGATTGGAGGGGTGGCCTCAGGGACTGTGGACGAGTATCCCTCTCTGGGGATTTGTCCCAGCTCCCAAGAGTTTGGGGTCATTTTGTGGGAAGGGTGGAGTCGTGTTGTCTGGCTCACGTGTCTCTCCAAGAAAGGGATTCCAGAGCAGAGCCCCAGGTACGGGCGGGGCGACTGGAAAACTCAAACACTGGTGAGGATTGGGTGCATAGGGGCTTCGCAAGCCCCATATGCGGGCTCTTGGCCCAGGCCCTGACAGGCCTTTCTTTGACATGGGGCTCATGCTGAGGGTCAGAGTGTGAATTTGTGCCCAAGCAGCCCTCAAGTTTGGGCGTGCCATCAGGGACCAGGAAGGTTTCTCCCACCCTGAAGGTGTGACTCCATGCCAAGAGCAAGCTTTACAGCCACGGGGAAGGAGGAGTTCTGTGTTGTGCTTGCGATACCCAGCTGTGTGGAGAATTGATATAATGTCTAGGTTCAGATATCTGAAAACCAAGGTTAGGAAGAGGTGACGGCATAAGACCATGGCGTGTCCGAAGTGCTGGGTGTGCGGCCAGCTGTCTCCTTGTCTGTCTGGACGTCTGGCTTCAGGCTGTGTCAGACAGAGCATGAGTGCCCAGAGCAGCCTATCCAGTTCGGGTACCTTTGAGGCCCGAGCAGGTTGATCCTCATCTGGGTTTTCTGGAGAGAGCCCCACAGGGAAACGTTTTTCTTCCCTTGGGCAGACCCTGGGCTGGGTTGTGGTTCTGGAGTTCCTAGTCCGGAGGGCTTGTTTGCCAGGAGTGTGAGGAAGGAAGTCTGAAAACACAAGCTAGCGTGAGGTTTGGGACCGATGGCACGGCAGGCCCACTCTGAGAGGCTGAATCGAGATCTCCTGCACTGAGGTAATTTCAACTCTGAGACGTGCCTCAGGCTAGAGTTTTTGTCCAGCATGGCCTCTTCCTGAATGGTGTGGGGGCCTCATGAGGCCAGGAAGGTTTGCCTACGATGGGATTTGTGAACTACTCCAAACCTCAAGGTTTCCTTCTGCACGAAAGTCGAGTGCTATTGGATGGTTCCAGGAGGCCCCATACGGAAAGACTCGAGAGCAGGTGTCTAAGCATGGATGCCTGGGAACGCCACCTCATATTCCCACTCTTTAGTCAGGACAAGGCAGGCTCAATCTGCGGGCTCCTGGGTGAGCTACCCAGAGGGGAGAGTTGAAATGGACTCTCCTGAAGATGAGTCCTACTGTGGCTTGGTGGCCTGGGAGACCTTGGAATGTGGAGGTGGCTCAGGGACTCTGCAGGATTCTCCAACCTGAGGTGTTTGACACGGCTCCAACAAGGAAGCTTCCCATGTGGAGACGAGAGAAGTTCTGTTCAGTGCCTCAGGAAAGCCCCATATCCTGTTCTTCGAACCAAAGCCTCTGAGGAGTGACACCTGGAAAACAAAGCAAGAGTTGAGATTAGGGCCTAAGGGCCTGTCCGGCTCAACCTTCTATCTCTGTTGACATCTGTGTGCATGCCTTCATGGAGGTAGCAGCTCCGCTTGTGTCCGAAGGCCCCTGTGTGTGCAGGGAGGCTCCCGGTAATGGTATGTCCTCGGGGGCCTTGAGGTTTCTCATATTCTGGAGGTGTGTGGCCAAAGGAATGGACAGAGTTTCCCAGGAGAGAGCAGGCATGGTCCTGTGGTATGGCTCCAGAGGACCCAGCCTAGAGGCTGTGTTTGCCAGGGCTGTGGGGACAGATGTCTGAAAAAGCAAACTTGGCTCAGGTAGGGGCCAAGGTAATGGCAGGCCTGATCTCCAGTCCGAGAGGGGAGATCCTCTGGATATCAAAGGAGGGCAAGTGGGCGGCAGTCGCTCAGGCTTTTGTCTCTGGGTGTTGCGTTCACAGTGGCCGTTCAGGGTAGGGGTTGCTTCAGGGGCCGAGGAAGAGCCTTCCTCTCGGGGGATTGTCCAAGCTCCCAAGTGTTTGGGTTCATTCTGTGGGAAGGGAACAGTACTGTTTTCTGCCACAGGGGACCCCCCAGGAGAGGGACTCTAGAGCACAGCAGTGGGTTCCCTCAACTGGAATACACACCATCTAGTTAGTCCTGCGTGCCTATGGGCATGGCAAGCCACATATGCGGGCTCTTGGTCCAATCACTGAGAGGCGTTACTTGAATAAGGTACTCACGCTGAGGGTCACAATGTGTGTTTGTGCCCAAGGCGGCCCTCACACATGGGCGTGGCCTCATGGGCCATGCCGTTTGCTCCTACACTGAAGGTTTGACTCACTGCCAGCAGCAAGGATTCTTGCCATGGGGAAGGAGGGGTTCTGACTTGTGCATCACGTTCCGCCCTGTGCAGGGATTGGAGATAAGGTCTAGGTTCTGATGACTGAAAACCCAGGTTGGGAATGGATGGTGGCCTAAGGCAGTGGCGGGTCCAATGTGCTGGGTGTGCAGCCAGCTGTGTCGGTGTCTGTTGGAAGGTCTGGGCTCAGGCTATTTGCGACAGAGCATCAGTGTTTAAGGTAGCCTATGCAATTGGGGTGTTGCCGAGGGCCAAGCAGTTTGATCCTAATTTGGGGTTTCTGGGCAGCACCATAGACAAAGTTTTTCTCCTGGGAGGCAGGCGGAGTGCTTCATTGTGGCCCCAGAATTCCCAGAAGGGAGGGTTTGTGGGCCAGGAGTGTGAGGACGGAAGTTTAGGAACACAGGCTTAAGTGAGGATTTGAGCCAAGAGCAGAGCAGGCCCACTAGGCAGAGGCTGAATCAAAATCTCCTGCATCTGAAGTCAGGCTGAGGATCAGACGTTGGTTGAGGCTGGAGTATGTGTCCATGATGGCACCTTCATGAAGCGGGGGCCTCATGAGGCCAAGGAAGTTTTCCCACGCTGAGTTTGGAGGTTGCCCCAAACCACCAGGTTTCCTTCTGTGGGACATTCGAGTCCTGTTGCATGGCTCCAGGACATACCATACGGAAGGACTGGAGAGCACGGTTCGAAGGATGGATCCCTGTACAGCATGCCTCGCATTCCCATTGGCCATTAGCCACAAGATATGTTTGATCTGCTGCCTCTGGGGCACGCTAACCAGGGGGCTGAGTTGAAATGGCCTCTCCTGAGGATGCGTCATAATGTGCGTTTGGGTCCATGGAAACCTTGGAATGTGCTGGTTGTTCAGTGGCCCTGCGGAACTCTCCTACCTGAAGGGTTTGATACATCCCCAGTAAGTAAGCTCCCCATGTGGAGGCGAGAGAGGTTTGGTTTGGTGCCTCAGAAAAGCCCCGTGTGCTGGTCTACGAAAACAGACCTCTGAGGACGGACACATGGAAACCAGAGCTAAGGTTCAGATTAGGGCCTGGGGGCCTGTCCATTTCAACCTTCTGTCTCTGGGGACACTGTCTGAGAGTCTAAGTGGAGATAGTTGCTCCGCTGGTGTCAGAGAGCCCCTCTTAGTCCAGGGTGGCCTACACTATTGATGGCCTCAGGGGCCTTGGAGCTTTTCCCTAACCTGTAGGGTTGTGGTCAATGGATTGGGCACAATTTCCTTGGAGAGGGCACGCACAATCTTTCGCTGTGGCTCCAGAGGCCCTAGCCTGGCGGTTGTGTGGGTCCAGGCTGAGGGCACAGAAGTCTGAAAACACAAACTCAGCTTATGAGTGGCGCTTAGGGTATGGCAGGCCGGATGTACAGCCCGAGAGGGAGCTCCTGGGCCTCTGAAACAAGGGCGAGTGGGAGGCGTTCCTTCAGGCTTTTGTCTCTGGATGTTGTGTCCGAGATAGCCGTGGATTGGAGGGGTGGCCTCAGGGACTGTGGACGAGTATCCCTCTCTGGGGATTTGTCCCAGCTCCCAAGAGTTTGGGGTCATTTTGTGGGAAGGGTGGAGTCGTGTTGTCTGGCTCACGTGTCTCTCCAAGAAAGGGATTCCAGAGCAGAGCCCCAGGTACGGGCGGGGCGACTGGAAAACTCAAACACTGGTGAGGATTGGGTGCATAGGGGCTTGGCAAGCCCCATATGCGGGCTCTTGGCCCAGGCCCTGACAGGCCTTTCTTTGACATGGGGCTCATGCTGAGGGTCAGAGTGTGAATTTGTGCCCAAGCAGCCCTCAAGTTTGGGCGTGCCATCAGGGACCAGGAAGGTTTCTCCCACCCTGAAGGTGTGACTCCATGCCAAGAGCAAGCTTTACAGCCACGGGGAAGGAGGAGTTCTGTGTTGTGCTTGCGATACCCAGCTGTGTGGAGAATTGATATAATGTCTAGGTTCAGATATCTGAAAACCAAGGTTAGGAAGAGGTGACGGCATAAGACCATGGCGTGTCCGAAGTGCTGGGTGTGCGGCCAGCTGTCTCCTTGTCTGTCTGGACGTCTGGCTTCAGGCTGTGTCAGACAGAGCATGAGTGCCCAGAGCAGCCTATCCAGTTCGGGTACCTTCGAGGCCCGAGCAGGTTGATCCTCATCTGGGTTTTCTGGAGAGAGCCCCACAGGGAAACGTTTTTCTTCCCTTGGGCAGACCCTGGGCTGGGTTGTGGTTCTGGAGTTCCTAGTCCGGAGGGCTTGTTTGCCAGGAGTGTGAGGAAGGAAGTCTGAAAACACAAGCTAGCGTGAGGTTTGGGACCGATGGCACGGCAGGCCCACTCTGAGAGGCTGAATCGAGATCTCCTGCACTGAGGTCATTTCAACTCTGAGACGTGCCTCAGGCTAGAGTTTTTGTCCAGCATGGCCTCTTCCTGAATGGTGTGGGGGCCTCATGAGGCCAGGAAGGTTTGTCTACGATGGGATTTGTGAACTACTCCAAACCTCAAGGTTTCCTTCTGCACGAAAGTCGAGTGCTATTGGATGGTTCCAGGAGGCCCCATACGGAAAGACTCGAGAGCAGGTGTCTAAGCATGGATGCCTGGGAACGCCACCTCATATTCCCACTCTTTAGTCAGGACAAGGCAGGCTCAATCTGCGGGCTCCTGGGTGAGCTACCCAGAGGGGAGAGTTGAAATGGACTCTCCTGAAGATGAGTCCTACTGTGGCTTGGTGGCCTGGGAGACCTTGGAATGTGGAGGTGGCTCAGGGACTCTGCAGGATTCTCCAACCTGAGGTGTTTGACACAGCTCCAACAAGGAAGCTTCCCATGTGGAGACGAGAGAAGTTCTGTTCAGTGCCTCAGGAAAGCCCCATATCCTGTTCTTCGAACCAAAGCCTCTGAGGAGTGACACCTGGAAAACAAAGCAAGAGTTGAGATTAGGGCCTAAGGGCCTGTCCGGCTCAACCTTCTATCTCTGTTGACATCTGTGTGCATGCCTTCATGGAGGTAGCAGCTCCGCTTGTGTCCGAAGGCCCCTGTGTGTGCAGGGAGGCTCCCGGTAATGGTATGTCCTCGGGGGCCTTGAGGTTTCTCATATTCTGGAGGTGTGTGGCCAAAGGAATGGACAGAGTTTCCCAGGAGAGAGCAGGCATGGTCCTGTGGTATGGCTCCAGAGGACCCAGCCTAGAGGCTGTGTTTGCCAGGGCTGTGGGGACAGATGTCTGAAAAAGCAAACTTGGCTCAGGTAGGGGCCAAGGTAATGGCAGGCCTGATCTCCAGTCCGAGAGGGGAGATCCTCTGGATATCAAAGGAGGGCAAGTGGGAGGCAGTCGCTCAGGCTTTTGTCTCTGGGTGTTGCGTTCACAGTGGCCGTTCAGGGTAGGGGTTGCTTCAGGGGCCGAGGAAGAGCCTTCCTCTCGGGGGATTGTCCAAGCTCCCAAGTGTTTGGGTTCATTCTGTGGGAAGGGAAGAGTACTGTTTTCTGCCACAGGGGACCCCCCAGGAGAGGGACTCTAGAGCACAGCAGTGGGTTCCCTCAACTGGAATACACACCATCTAGTTAGTCCTGCGTGCCTATGGGCATGGCAAGCCACATATGCGGGCTCTTGGTCCAATCACTGAGAGGCGTTACTTGAATAAGGTACTCACGCTGAGGGTCACAATGTGTGTTTGTGCCCAAGGCGGCCCTCACACATGGGCGTGGCCTCATGGGCCATGCCGTTTTCTCCTACACTGAAGGTTTGACTCACTGCCAGCAGCAAGGATTCTTGCCATGGGGAAGGAGGGGTTCTGACTTGTGCATCAGGTTCCCCCCTGTGCAGGGATTGGAGATAAGGTCTAGGTTCTGATGACTGAAAACCCAGGTTGGGAATGGATGGTGGCCTAAGGCAGTGGCGGGTCCAATGTGCTGGGTGTGCAGCCAGCTGTGTCGGTGTCTGTTGGAAGGTCTGGGCTCAGGCTATTTGCGACAGAGCATCAGTGTTTAAGGTAGCCTATGCAATTGGGGTGTTGCCGAGGGCCAAGCAGTTTGATCCTAATTTGGGGTTTCTGGGCAGCACCATAGACAAAGTTTTTCTCCTGGGAGGCAGGCGGAGTGCTTCATTGTGGCCCCAGAATTCCCAGAAGGGAGGGTTTGTGGGCCAGGAGTGTGAGGACGGAAGTTTAGGAACACAGGCTTAAGTGAGGATTTGAGCCAAGAGCAGAGCAGGCCCACTAGGCAGAGGCTGAATCAAAATCTCCTGCATCTGAAGTCAGGCTGAGGATCAGACGTTGGTTGAGGCTGGAGTATGTGTCCATGATGGCACCTTCATGAAGCGGGGGCCTCATGAGGCCAAGGAAGTTTTCCCACGCTGAGTTTGGAGGTTGCCCCAAACCACCAGGTTTCCTTCTGTGGGACATTCGAGTCCTGTTGCATGGCTCCAGGACATACCATACGGAAGGACTGGAGAGCACGGTTCGAAGGATGGATCCCTGTACAGCATGCCTCGCATTCCCATTGGCCATTAGCCACAAGATATGTTTGATCTGCTGCCTCTGGGGCACGATAACCAGGGGGCTGAGTTGAAATGGCCTCTTCTGAGGATGCGTCATAATGTGCGTTTGGGTCCATGGAAACCTTGGAATGTGCTGGTTGTTCAGTGGCCCTGCGGAACTCTCCTACCTGAAGGGTTTGATACATCCCCAGTAAGTAAGCTCCCCATGTGGAGGCGAGAGAGGTTTGGTTTGGTGCCTCAGAAAAGCCCCGTGTGCTGGTCTACGAAAACAGACCTCTGAGGACGGACACATGGAAACCAGAGCTAAGGTTCAGATTAGGGCCTGGGGGCCTGTCCATTTCAACCTTCTGTCTCTGGGGACACTGTCTGAGAGTCTAAGTGGAGATAGTTGCTCCGCTGGTGTCAGAGAGCCCCTCTTAGTCCAGGGTGGCCTACACTATTGATGGCCTCAGGGGCCTTGGAGCTTTTCCCTAACCTGTAGGGTTGTGGTCAATGGATTGGGCACAATTTCCTTGGAGAGGGCACGCACAATCTTTCGCTGTGGCTCCAGAGGCCCTAGCCTGGCGGTTGTGTGGGTCCAGGCTGAGGGCACAGAAGTCTGAAAACACAAACTCAGCTTATGAGTGGCGCCTAGGGTATGGCAGGCCGGATGTACAGCCTGAGAGGGAGCTCCTGGGCCTCTGAAACAAGGGCGAGTGGGAGGCGTTCCTTCAGGCTTTTGTCTCTGGATGTTGTGTCCGAGATAGCCGTGGATTGGAGGGGTGGCCTCAGGGACTGTGGACGAGTATCCCTCTCTGGGGATTTGTCCCAGCTCCCAAGAGTTTGGGGTCATTTTGTGGGAAGGGTGGAGTCGTGTTGTCTGGCTCACGTGTCTCTCCAAGAAAGGGATTCCAGAGCAGAGCCCCAGGTACGGGCGGGGCGACTGGAAAACTCAAACACTGGTGAGGATTGGGTGCATAGGGGCTTGGCAAGCCCCATATGCGGGCTCTTGGCCCAGGCCCTGACAGGCCTTTCTTTGACATGGGGCTCATGCTGAGGGTCAGAGTGTGAATTTGTGCCCAAGCAGCCCTCAAGTTTGGGCGTGCCATCAGGGACCAGGAAGGTTTCTCCCACCCTGAAGGTGTGACTCCATGCCAAGAGCAAGCTTTACAGCCACGGGGAAGGAGGAGTTCTGTGTTGTGCTTGCGATACCCAGCTGTGTGGAGAATTGATATAATGTCTAGGTTCAGATATCTGAAAACCAAGGTTAGGAAGAGGTGACGGCATAAGACCATGGCGTGTCCGAAGTGCTGGGTGTGCGGCCAGCTGTCTCCTTGTCTGTCTGGACGTCTGGCTTCAGGCTGTGTCAGACAGAGCATGAGTGCCCAGAGCAGCCTATCCAGTTCGGGTACCTTCGAGGCCCGAGCAGGTTGATCCTCATCTGGGTTTTCTGGAGAGAGCCCCACAGGGAAACGTTTTTCTTCCCTTGGGCAGACCCTGGGCTGGGTTGTGGTTCTGGAGTTCCTAGTCCGGAGGGCTTGTTTGCCAGGAGTGTGAGGAAGGAAGTCTGAAAACACAAGCTAGCGTGAGGTTTGGGACCGATGGCACGGCAGGCCCACTCTGAGAGGCTGAATCGAGATCTCCTGCACTGAGGTCATTTCAACTATGAGACGTGCCTCAGGCTAGAGTTTTTGTCCAGCATGGCCTCTTCCTGAATGGTGTGGGGGCCTCATGAGGCCAGGAAGGTTTGCCTAAGATGGGATATGTGAACTACTCCAAACCTCAAGGTTTCCTTCTGCACGACAGTCGAGTGCTATTGGATGGTTCCAGGAGGCCCCATACGGAAAGACTCGAGAGCAGGTGTCTAAGCATGGATGCCTGGGAACGCCACCTCATATTCCCACTCTTTAGTCAGGACAAGGCAGGCTCAATCTGCGGGCTCCTGGGTGAGCTACCCAGAGGGGAGAGTTGAAATGGACTCTCCTGAAGATGAGTCCTACTGTGGCTTGGTGGCCTGGGAGACCTTGGAATGTGGAGGTGGCTCAGGGACTCTGCAGGATTCTCCAACCTGAGGTGTTTGACACGGCTCCAACAAGGAAGCATCCCATGTGGAGACGAGAGAAGTTCTGTTCAGTGCCTCAGGAAAGCCCCATATCCTGTTCTTCGAACCAAAGCCTCTGAGGAGTGACACCTGGAAAACAAAGCAAGAGTTGAGATTAGGGCCTAAGGGCCTGTCCGGCTCAACCTTCTATCTCTGTTGACATCTGTGTGCATGCCTTCATGGAGGTAGCAGCTCAGCTTGTGTCCGAAGGCCCCTGTGTGTGCAGGGAGGCTCCCGGTAATGGTATGTCCTCGGGGGCCTTGAGGTTTCTCATATTCTGGAGGTGTGTGGCCAAAGGAATGGACAGAGTTTCCCAGGAGAGAGCAGGCATGGACCTGTGGTATGGCTCCAGAGGACCCAGCCTAGAGGCTGTGTTTGCCAGGGCTGTGGGGACAGATGTCTGAAAAAGCAAACTTGGCTCAGGTAGGGGCCAAGGTAATGGCAGGCCTGATCTCCAGTCCGAGAGGGGAGATCCTCTGGATATCAAAGGAGGGCAAGTGGGAGGCAGTCGCTCAGGCTTTTGTCTCTGGGTGTTGCGTTCACAGTGGCCGTTCAGGGTAGGGGTTGCTTCAGGGGCCGAGGAAGAGCCTTCCTCTCGGGGGATTGTCCAAGCTCCCAAGTGTTTGGGTTCATTCTGTGGGAAGGGAAGAGTACTGTTTTCTGCCACAGGGGACCCCCCAGGAGAGGGACTCTAGAGCACAGCAGTGGGTTCCCTCAACTGGAATACACACCATCTAGTTAGTCCTGCGTGCCTATGGGCATGGCAAGCCACATATGCGGGCTCTTGGTCCAATCACTGAGAGGCGTTACTTGAATAAGGTACTCACGCTGAGGGTCACAATGTGTGTTTGTGCCCAAGGCGGCCCTCACACATGGGCGTGGCCTCATGGGCCATGCCGTTTTCTCCTACACTGAAGGTTTGACTCACTGCCAGCAGCAAGGATTCTTGCCATGGGGAAGGAGGGGTTCTGACTTGTGCATCAGGTTCCCCCCTGTGCAGGGATTGGAGATAAGGTCTAGGATCTGATGACTGAAAACCCAGGTTGGGAATGGATGGTGGCCTAAGGCAGTGGCGGGTCCAATGTGCTGGGTGTGCAGCCAGCTGTGTCGGTGTCTGTTGGAAGGTCTGGGCTCAGGCTATTTGCGACAGAGCATCAGTGTTTAAGGTAGCCTATGCAATTGGGGTGTTGCCGAGGGCCAAGCAGTTTGATCCTAATTTGGGGTTTCTGGGCAGCACCATAGACAAAGTTTTTCTCCTGGGAGGCAGGCGGAGTGCTTCATTGTGGCCCCAGAATTCCCAGAAGGGAGGGTTTGTGGGCCAGGAGTGTGAGGACGGAAGTTTAGGAACACAGGCTTAAGTGAGGATTTGAGCCAAGAGCAGAGCAGGCCCACTAGGCAGAGGCTGAATCAAAATCTCCTGCATCTGAAGTCAGGCTGAGGATCAGACGTTGGTTGAGGCTGGAGTATGTGTCCATGATGGCACCTTCATGAAGCGGGGGCCTCATGAGGCCAAGGAAGTTTTCCCACGCTGAGTTTGGAGGTTGCCCCAAACCACCAGGTTTCCTTCTGTGGGACATTCGAGTCCTGTTGCATGGCTCCAGGACATACCATACGGAAGGACTGGAGAGCACGGTTCGAAGGATGGATCCCTGTACAGCATGCCTCGCATTCCCATTGGCCATTAGCCACAAGATATGTTTGATCTGCTGCCTCTGGGGCACGCTAACCAGGGGGCTGAGTTGAAATGGCCTCTCCTGAGGATGCGTCATAATGTGCGTTTGTGTCCATGGAAACCTTGGAATGTGCTGGTTGTTCAGTGGCCCTGCGGAACTCTCCTACCTGAAGGGTTTGATACATCCCCAGTAAGTAAGCTCCCCATGTGGAGGCGAGAGAGGTTTGGTTTGGTGCCTCAGAAAAGCCCCGTGTGCTGGTCTACGAAAACAGACCTCTGAGGACGGACACATGGAAACCAGAGCTAAGGTTCAGATTAGGGCCTGGGGGCCTGTCCATTTCAACCTTCTGTCTCTGGGGACACTGTCTGAGAGTCTAAGTGGAGATAGTTGCTCCGCTGGTGTCAGAGAGCCCCTCTTAGTCCAGGGTGGCCTACACTATTGATGGCCTCAGGGGCCTTGGAGCTTTTCCCTAACCTGTAGGGTTGTGGTCAATGGATTGGGCACAATTTCCTTGGAGAGGGCAGGCACAATCTTTCGCTGTGGCTCCAGAGGCCCTAGCCTGGCGGTTGTGTGGGTCCAGGCTGAGGGCACAGAAGTCTGAAAACACAAACTCAGCTTATGAGTGGCGCCTAGGGTATGGCAGGCCGGATGTACAGCCTGAGAGGGAGCTCCTGGGCCTCTGAAACAAGGGCGAGTGGGAGGCGTTCCTTCAGGCTTTTGTCTCTGGATGTTGTGTCCGAGATAGCCGTGGATTGGAGGGGTGGCCTCAGGGACTGTGGACGAGTATCCCTCTCTGGGGATTTGTCCCAGCTCCCAAGAGTTTGGGGTCATTTTGTGGGAAGGGTGGAGTCGTGTTGTCTGGCTCACGTGTCTCTCCAAGAAAGGGATTCCAGAGCAGAGCCCCAGGTACGGGCGGGGCGACTGGAAAACTCAAACACTGGTGAGGATTGGGTGCATAGGGGCTTCGCAAGCCCCATATGCGGGCTCTTGGCCCAGGCCCTGACAGGCCTTTCTTTGACATGGGGCTCATGCTGAGGGTCAGAGTGTGAATTTGTGCCCAAGCAGCCCTCAAGTTTGGGCGTGCCATCAGGGACCAGGAAGGTTTCTCCCACCCTGAAGGTGTGACTCCATGCCAAGAGCAAGCTTTACAGCCACGGGGAAGGAGGAGTTCTGTGTTGTGCTTGCGATACCCAGCTGTGTGGAGAATTGATATAATGTCTAGGTTCAGATATCTGAAAACCAAGGTTAGGAAGAGGTGACGGCATAAGACCATGGCGTGTCCGAAGTGCTGGGTGTGCGGCCAGCTGTCTCCTTGTCTGTCTGGACGTCTGGCTTCAGGCTGTGTCAGACAGAGCATGAGTGCCCAGAGCAGCCTATCCAGTTCGGGTACCTTCGAGGCCCGAGCAGGTTGATCCTCATCTGGGTTTTCTGGAGAGAGCCCCACAGGGAAACGTTTTTCTTCCCTTGGGCAGACCCTGGGCTGGGTTGTGGTTCTGGAGTTCCTAGTCCGGAGGGCTTGTTTGCCAGGAGTGTGAGGAAGGAAGTCTGAAAACACAAGCTAGCGTGAGGTTTGGGACCGATGGCACGGCAGGCCCACTCTGAGAGGCTGAATCGAGATCTCCTGCACTGAGGTCATTTCAACTCTGAGACGTGCCTCAGGCTAGAGTTTTTGTCCAGCATGGCCTCTTCCTGAATGGTGTGGGGGCCTCATGAGGCCAGGAAGGTTTGTCTACGATGGGATTTGTGAACTACTCCAAACCTCAAGGTTTCCTTCTGCACGAAAGTCGAGTGCTATTGGATGGTTCCAGGAGGCCCCATACGGAAAGACTCGAGAGCAGGTGTCTAAGCATGGATGCCTGGGAACGCCACCTCATATTCCCACTCTTTAGTCAGGACAAGGCAGGCTCAATCTGCGGGCTCCTGGGTGAGCTACCCAGAGGGGAGAGTTGAAATGGACTCTCCTGAAGATGAGTCCTACTGTGGCTTGGTGGCCTGGGAGACCTTGGAATGTGGAGGTGGCTCAGGGACTCTGCAGGATTCTCCAACCTGAGGTGTTTGACACAGCTCCAACAAGGAAGCTTCCCATGTGGAGACGAGAGAAGTTCTGTTCAGTGCCTCAGGAAAGCCCCATATCCTGTTCTTCGAACCAAAGCCTCTGAGGAGTGACACCTGGAAAACAAAGCAAGAGTTGAGATTAGGGCCTAAGGGCCTGTCCGGCTCAACCTTCTATCTCTGTTGACATCTGTGTGCATGCCTTCATGGAGGTAGCAGCTCCGCTTGTGTCCGAAGGCCCCTGTGTGTGCAGGGAGGCTCCCGGTAATGGTATGTCCTCGGGGGCCTTGAGGTTTCTCATATTCTGGAGGTGTGTGGCCAAAGGAATGGACAGAGTTTCCCAGGAGAGAGCAGGCATGGTCCTGTGGTATGGCTCCAGAGGACCCAGCCTAGAGGCTGTGTTTGCCAGGGCTGTGGGGACAGATGTCTGAAAAAGCAAACTTGGCTCAGGTAGGGGCCAAGGTAATGGCAGGCCTGATCTCCAGTCCGAGAGGGGAGATCCTCTGGATATCAAAGGAGGGCAAGTGGGAGGCAGTCGCTCAGGCTTTTGTCTCTGGGTGTTGCGTTCACAGTGGCCGTTCAGGGTAGGGGTTGCTTCAGGGGCCGAGGAAGAGCCTTCCTCTCGGGGGATTGTCCAAGCTCCCAAGTGTTTGGGTTCATTCTGTGGGAAGGGAAGAGTACTGTTTTCTGCCACAGGGGACCCCCCAGGAGAGGGACTCTAGAGCACAGCAGTGGGTTCCCTCAACTGGAATACACACCATCTAGTTAGTCCTGCGTGCCTATGGGCATGGCAAGCCACATATGCGGGCTCTTGGTCCAATCACTGAGAGGCGTTACTTGAATAAGGTACTCACGCTGAGGGTCACAATGTGTGTTTGTGCCCAAGGCGGCCCTCACACATGGGCGTGGCCTCATGGGCCATGCCGTTTTCTCCTACACTGAAGGTTTGACTCACTGCCAGCAGCAAGGATTCTTGCCATGGGGAAGGAGGGGTTCTGACTTGTGCATCAGGTTCCCCCCTGTGCAGGGATTGGAGATAAGGTCTAGGTTCTGATGACTGAAAACCCAGGTTGGGAATGGATGGTGGCCTAAGGCAGTGGCGGGTCCAATGTGCTGGGTGTGCAGCCAGCTGTGTCGGTGTCTGTTGGAAGGTCTGGGCTCAGGCTATTTGCGACAGAGCATCAGTGTTTAAGGTAGCCTATGCAATTGGGGTGTTGCCGAGGGCCAAGCAGTTTGATCCTAATTTGGGGTTTCTGGGCAGCACCATAGACAAAGTTTTTCTCCTGGGAGGCAGGCGGAGTGCTTCATTGTGGCCCCAGAATTCCCAGAAGGGAGGGTTTGTGGGCCAGGAGTGTGAGGACGGAAGTTTAGGAACACAGGCTTAAGTGAGGATTTGAGCCAAGAGCAGAGCAGGCCCACTAGGCAGAGGCTGAATCAAAATCTCCTGCATCTGAAGTCAGGCTGAGGATCAGACGTTGGTTGAGGCTGGAGTATGTGTCCATGATGGCACCTTCATGAAGCGGGGGCCTCATGAGGCCAAGGAAGTTTTCCCACGCTGAGTTTGGAGGTTGCCCCAAACCACCAGGTTTCCTTCTGTGGGACATTCGAGTCCTGTTGCATGGCTCCAGGACATACCATACGGAAGGACTGGAGAGCACGGTTCGAAGGATGGATCCCTGTACAGCATGCCTCGCATTCCCATTGGCCATTAGCCACAAGATATGTTTGATCTGCTGCCTCTGGGGCACGATAACCAGGGGGCTGAGTTGAAATGGCCTCTTCTGAGGATGCGTCATAATGTGCGTTTGGGTCCATGGAAACCTTGGAATGTGCTGGTTGTTCAGTGGCCCTGCGGAACTCTCCTACCTGAAGGGTTTGATACATCCCCAGTAAGTAAGCTCCCCATGTGGAGGCGAGAGAGGTTTGGTTTGGTGCCTCAGAAAAGCCCCGTGTGCTGGTCTACGAAAACAGACCTCTGAGGACGGACACATGGAAACCAGAGCTAAGGTTCAGATTAGGGCCTGGGGGCCTGTCCATTTCAACCTTCTGTCTCTGGGGACACTGTCTGAGAGTCTAAGTGGAGATAGTTGCTCCGCTGGTGTCAGAGAGCCCCTCTTAGTCCAGGGTGGCCTACACTATTGATGGCCTCAGGGGCCTTGGAGCTTTTCCCTAACCTGTAGGGTTGTGGTCAATGGATTGGGCACAATTTCCTTGGAGAGGGCAGGCACAATCTTTCGCTGTGGCTCCAGAGGCCCTAGCCTGGCGGTTGTGTGGGTCCAGGCTGAGGGCACAGAAGTCTGAAAACACAAACTCAGCTTATGAGTGGCGCCTAGGGTATGGCAGGCCGGATGTACAGCCTGAGAGGGAGCTCCTGGGCCTCTGAAACAAGGGCGAGTGGGAGGCGTTCCTTCAGGCTTTTGTCTCTGGATGTTGTGTCCGAGATAGCCGTGGATTGGAGGGGTGGCCTCAGGGACTGTGGACGAGTATCCCTCTCTGGGGATTTGTCCCAGCTCCCAAGAGTTTGGGGTCATTTTGTGGGAAGGGTGGAGTCGTGTTGTCTGGCTCACGTGTCTCTCCAAGAAAGGGATTCCAGAGCAGAGCCCCAGGTACGGGCGGGGCGACTGGAAAACTCAAACACTGGTGAGGATTGGGTGCATAGGGGCTTCGCAAGCCCCATATGCGGGCTCTTGGCCCAGGCCCTGACAGGCCTTTCTTTGACATGGGGCTCATGCTGAGGGTCAGAGTGTGAATTTGTGCCCAAGCAGCCCTCAAGTTTGGGCGTGCCATCAGGGACCAGGAAGGTTTCTCCCACCCTGAAGGTGTGACTCCATGCCAAGAGCAAGCTTTACAGCCACGGGGAAGGAGGAGTTCTGTGTTGTGCTTGCGATACCCAGCTGTGTGGAGAATTGATATAATGTCTAGGTTCAGATATCTGAAAACCAAGGTTAGGAAGAGGTGACGGCATAAGACCATGGCGTGTCCGAAGTGCTGGGTGTGCGGCCAGCTGTCTCCTTGTCTGTCTGGACGTCTGGCTTCAGGCTGTGTCAGACAGAGCATGAGTGCCCAGAGCAGCCTATCCAGTTCGGGTACCTTCGAGGCCCGAGCAGGTTGATCCTCATCTGGGTTTTCTGGAGAGAGCCCCACAGGGAAACGTTTTTCTTCCCTTGGGCAGACCCTGGGCTGGGTTGTGGTTCTGGAGTTCCTAGTCCGGAGGGCTTGTTTGCCAGGAGTGTGAGGAAGGAAGTCTGAAAACACAAGCTAGCGTGAGGTTTGGGACCGATGGCACGGCAGGCCCACTCTGAGAGGCTGAATCGAGATCTCCTGCACTGAGGTAATTTCAACTCTGAGACGTGCCTCAGGCTAGAGTTTTTGTCCAGCATGGCCTCTTCCTGAATGGTGTGGGGGCCTCATGAGGCCAGGAAGGTTTGCCTACGATGGGATTTGTGAACTACTCCAAACCTCAAGGTTTCCTTCTGCACGAAAGTCGAGTGCTATTGGATGGTTCCAGGAGGCCCCATACGGAAAGACTCGAGAGCAGGTGTCTAAGCATGGATGCCTGGGAACGCCACCTCATATTCCCACTCTTTAGTCAGGACAAGGCAGGCTCAATCTGCGGGCTCCTGGGTGAGCTACCCAGAGGGGAGAGTTGAAATGGACTCTCCTGAAGATGAGTCCTACTGTGGCTTGGTGGCCTGGGAGACCTTGGAATGTGGAGGTGGCTCAGGGACTCTGCAGGATTCTCCAACCTGAGGTGTTTGACACGGCTCCAACAAGGAAGCTTCCCATGTGGAGACGAGAGAAGTTCTGTTCAGTGCCTCAGGAAAGCCCCATATCCTGTTCTTCGAACCAAAGCCTCTGAGGAGTGACACCTGGAAAACAAAGCAAGAGTTGAGATTAGGGCCTAAGGGCCTGTCCGGCTCAACCTTCTATCTCTGTTGACATCTGTGTGCATGCCTTCATGGAGGTAGCAGCTCCGCTTGTGTCCGAAGGCCCCTGTGTGTGCAGGGAGGCTCCCAGTAATGGTATGTCCTCGGGGGCCTTGAGGTTTCTCATATTCTGGAGGTGTGTGGCCAAAGGAATGGACAGAGTTTCCCAGGAGAGAGCAGGCATGGTCCTGTGGTATGGCTCCAGAGGACCCAGCCTAGAGGCTGTGTTTGCCAGGGCTGTGGGGACAGATGTCTGAAAAAGCAAACTTGGCTCAGGTAGGGGCCAAGGTAATGGCAGGCCTGATCTCCAGTCCGAGAGGGGAGATCCTCTGGATATCAAAGGAGGGCAAGTGGGAGGCAGTCGCTCAGGCTTTTGTCTCTGGGTGTTGCGTTCACAGTGGCCGTTCAGGGTAGGGGTTGCTTCAGGGGCCGAGGAAGAGCCTTCCTCTCGGGGGATTGTCCAAGCTCCCAAGTGTTTGGGTTCATTCTGTGGGAAGGGAACAGTACTGTTTTCTGCCACAGGGGACCCCCCAGGAGAGGGACTCTAGAGCACAGCAGTGGGTTCCCTCAACTGGAATACACACCATCTAGTTAGTCCTGCGTGCCTATGGGCATGGCAAGCCACATATGCGGGCTCTTGGTCCAATCACTGAGAGGCGTTACTTGAATAAGGTACTCACGCTGAGGGTCACAATGTGTGTTTGTGCCCAAGGCGGCCCTCACACATGGGCGTGGCCTCATGGGCCATGCCGTTTGCTCCTACACTGAAGGTTTG
The DNA here is from genome assembly GCF_964662115.1 of Mustela nivalis. Classification (NCBI taxonomy): domain Eukaryota; kingdom Metazoa; phylum Chordata; class Mammalia; order Carnivora; family Mustelidae; genus Mustela; species Mustela nivalis. The sequence goes on from NW_028135623.1 coordinate 183,998, forward strand.
ACTCACTGCCAGCAGCAAGGATTCTTGCCATGGGGAAGGAGGGGTTCTGACTTGTGCATCACGTTCCGCCCTGTGCAGGGATTGGAGATAAGGTCTAGGTTCTGATGACTGAAAACCCAGGTTGGGAATGGATGGTGGCCTAAGGCAGTGGCGGGTCCAATGTGCTGGGTGTGCAGCCAGCTGTGTCGGTGTCTGTTGGAAGGTCTGGGCTCAGGCTATTTGCGACAGAGCATCAGTGTTTAAGGTAGCCTATGCAATTGGGGTGTTGCCGAGGGCCAAGCAGTTTGATCCTAATTTGGGGTTTCTGGGCAGCACCATAGACAAAGTTTTTCTCCTGGGAGGCAGGCGGAGTGCTTCATTGTGGCCCCAGAATTCCCAGAAGGGAGGGTTTGTGGGCCAGGAGTGTGAGGACGGAAGTTTAGGAACACAGGCTTAAGTGAGGATTTGAGCCAAGAGCAGAGCAGGCCCACTAGGCAGAGGCTGAATCAAAATCTCCTGCATCTGAAGTCAGGCTGAGGATCAGACGTTGGTTGAGGCTGGAGTATGTGTCCATGATGGCACCTTCATGAAGCGGGGGCCTCATGAGGCCAAGGAAGTTTTCCCACGCTGAGTTTGGAGGTTGCCCCAAACCACCAGGTTTCCTTCTGTGGGACATTCGAGTCCTGTTGCATGGCTCCAGGACATACCATACGGAAGGACTGGAGAGCACGGTTCGAAGGATGGATCCCTGTACAGCATGCCTCGCATTCCCATTGGCCATTAGCCACAAGATATGTTTGATCTGCTGCCTCTGGGGCACGCTAACCAGGGGGCTGAGTTGAAATGGCCTCTCCTGAGGATGCGTCATAATGTGCGTTTGGGTCCATGGAAACCTTGGAATGTGCTGGTTGTTCAGTGGCCCTGCGGAACTCTCCTACCTGAAGGGTTTGATACATCCCCAGTAAGTAAGCTCCCCATGTGGAGGCGAGAGAGGTTTGGTTTGGTGCCTCAGAAAAGCCCCGTGTGCTGGTCTACGAAAACAGACCTCTGAGGACGGACACATGGAAACCAGAGCTAAGGTTCAGATTAGGGCCTGGGGGCCTGTCCATTTCAACCTTCTGTCTCTGGGGACACTGTCTGAGAGTCTAAGTGGAGATAGTTGCTCCGCTGGTGTCAGAGAGCCCCTCTTAGTCCAGGGTGGCCTACACTATTGATGGCCTCAGGGGCCTTGGAGCTTTTCCCTAACCTGTAGGGTTGTGGTCAATGGATTGGGCACAATTTCCTTGGAGAGGGCACGCACAATCTTTCGCTGTGACTCCAGAGGCCCTAGCCTGGCGGTTGTGTGGGTCCAGGCTGAGGGCACAGAAGTCTGAAAACACAAACTCAGCTTATGAGTGGCGCTTAGGGTATGGCAGGCCGGATGTACAGCCCGAGAGGGAGCTCCTGGGCCTCTGAAACAAGGGCGAGTGGGAGGCGTTCCTTCAGGCTTTTGTCTCTGGATGTTGTGTCCGAGATAGCCGTGGATTGGAGGGGTGGCCTCAGGGACTGTGGACGAGTATTCCTCTCTGGGGATTTGTCCCAGCTCCCAAGAGTTTGGGGTCATTTTGTGGGAAGGGTGGAAAAGTGTTGTCTGGCTCATGTGTCTCTCCAAGAAAGGGATTCCAGAGCAGAGCCCCAGGTACGGGTGGGGCGACTGGAAAACTCAAACACTGGTGAGGATTGGGTGCATAGGGGCTTGGCAAGCCCCATATGCGGGCTCTTGGCCCAGGCCCTGACAGGCCTTTCTTTGACATGGGGCTCATGCTGAGGGTCAGAGTGTGAATTTGTGCCCAAGCAGCCCTCAAGTTTGGGCGTGCCATCAGGGACCAGGAAGGTTTCTCCCACCCTGAAGGTGTGACTCCATGCCAAGAGCAAGCTTTACAGCCACGGGGAAGGAGGAGTTCTGTGTTGTGCTTGCGATACCCAGCTGTGTGGAGAATTGATATAATGTCTAGGTTCAGATATCTGAAAACCAAGGTTAGGAAGAGGTGACGGCATAAGACCATGGCGTGTCCGAAGTGCTGGGTGTGCGGCCAGCTGTCTCCTTGTCTGTCTGGACGTCTGGCTTCAGGCTGTGTCAGACAGAGCATGAGTGCCCAGAGCAGCCTATCCAGTTCGGGTACCGTCGAGGCCCGAGCAGGTTGATCCTCATCTGGGTTTTCTGGAGAGAGCCCCACAGGGAAACGTTTTTCTTCCCTCGGGCAGACCCTGGGCTGGGTTGTGGTTCTGGAGTTCCTAGTCCGGAGGGCTTGTTTGCCAGGAGTTTGAGGAAGGAAGTCTGAAAACACAAGCTAGCGTGAGGTTTGGGACCGATGGCACGGCAGGCCCACTCTGAGAGGCTGAATCGAGATCTCCTGCACTGAGGTCATTTCAACTATGAGACGTGCCTCAGGCTAGAGTTTTTGTCCAGCATGGCCTCTTCCTGAATGGTGTGGGGGCCTCATGAGGCCAGGAAGGTTTGCCTACGATGGGATATGTGAACTACTCCAAACCTCAAGGTTTCCTTCTGCACGACAGTCGAGTGCTATTGGATGGTTCCAGGAGGCCCCATACGGAAAGACTCGAGAGCAGGTGTCTAAGCATGGATGCCTGGGAACGCCACCTCATATTCCCACTCTTTAGTCAGGACAAGGCAGGCTCAATCTGCGGGCTCCTGGGTGAGCTACCCAGAGGGGAGAGTTGAAATGGACTCTCCTGAAGATGAGTCCTACTGTGGCTTGGTGGCCTGGGAGACCTTGGAATGTGGAGGTGGCTCAGGGACTCTGCAGGATTCTCCAACCTGAGGTGTTTGACACGGCTCCAACAAGGAAGCATCCCATGTGGAGACGAGAGAAGTTCTGTTCAGTGCCTCAGGAAAGCCCCATATCCTGTTCTTCGAACCAAAGCCTCTGAGGAGTGACACCTGGAAAACAAAGCAAGAGTTGAGATTAGGGCCTAAGGGCCTGTCCGGCTCAACCTTCTATCTCTGTTGACATCTGTGTGCATGCCTTCATGGAGGTAGCAGCTCCGCTTGTGTCCGAAGGCCCCTGTGTGTGCAGGGAGGCTCCCGGTAATGGTATGTCCTCGGGGGCCTTGAGGTTTCTCATATTCTGGAGGTGTGTGGCCAAAGGAATGGACAGAGTTTCCCAGGAGAGAGCAGGCATGGTCCTGTGGTATGGCTCCAGAGGACCCAGCCTAGAGGCTGTGTTTGCCAGGGCTGTGGGGACAGATGTCTGAAAAAGCAAACTTGGCTCAGGTAGGGGCCAAGGTAATGGCAGGCCTGATCTCCAGTCCGAGAGGGGAGATCCTCTGGATATCAAAGGAGGGCAAGTGGGAGGCAGTCGCTCAGGCTTTTGTCTCTGGGTGTTGCGTTCACAGTGGCCGTTCAGGGTAGGGGTTGCTTCAGGGGCCGAGGAAGAGCCTTCCTCTCGGGGGATTGTCCAAGCTCCCAAGTGTTTGGGTTCATTCTGTGGGAAGGGAAGAGTACTGTTTTCTGCCACAGGGGACCCCCCAGGAGAGGGACTCTAGAGCACAGCAGTGGGTTCCCTCAACTGGAATACACACCATCTAGTTAGTCCTGCGTGCCTATGGGCATGGCAAGCCACATATGCGGGCTCTTGGTCCAATCACTGAGAGGCGTTACTTGAATAAGGTACTCACGCTGAGGGTCACAATGTGTGTTTGTGCCCAAGGCGGCCCTCACACATGGGCGTGGCCTCATGGGCCATGCCGTTTTCTCCTACACTGAAGGTTTGACTCACTGCCAGCAGCAAGGATTCTTGCCATGGGGAAGGAGGGGTTCTGACTTGTGCATCAGGTTCCCCCCTGTGCAGGGATTGGAGATAAGGTCTAGGATCTGATGACTGAAAACCCAGGTTGGGAATGGATGGTGGCCTAAGGCAGTGGCGGGTCCAATGTGCTGGGTGTGCAGCCAGCTGTGTCGGTGTCTGTTGGAAGGTCTGGGCTCAGGCTATTTGCGACAGAGCATCAGTGTTTAAGGTAGCCTATGCAATTGGGGTGTTGCCGAGGGCCAAGCAGTTTGATCCTAATTTGGGGTTTCTGGGCAGCACCATAGACAAAGTTTTTCTCCTGGGAGGCAGGCGGAGTGCTTCATTGTGGCCCCAGAATTCCCAGTAGGGAGGGTTTGCGGGCCAGGAGTGTGAGGACGGAAGTTTAGGAACACAGGCTTAAGTGAGGATTTGAGCCAAGAGCAGAGCAGGCCCACTAGGCAGAGGCTGAATCAAAATCTCCTGCATCTGAAGTCAGGCTGAGGATCAGACGTTGGTTGAGGCTGGAGTATGTGTCCATGATGGCACCTTCATGAAGCGGGGGCCTCATGAGGCCAAGGAAGTTTTCCCACGCTGAGTTTGGAGGTTGCCCCAAACCACCAGGTTTCCTTCTGTGGGACATTCGAGTCCTGTTGCATGGCTCCAGGACATACCATACGGAAGGACTGGAGAGCACGGTTCGAAGGATTGATCCCTGTACAGCATGCCTCGCATTCCCATTGGCCATTAGCCACAAGATATGTTTGATCTGCTGCCTCTGGGGCACGATAACCAGGGGGCTGAGTTGAAATGGCCTCTTCTGAGGATGCGTCATAATGTGCGTTTGGGTCCATGGAAACCTTGGAATGTGCTGGTTGTTCAGTGGCCCTGCGGAACTCTCCTACCTGAAGGGTTTGATACATCCCCAGTAAGTAAGCTCCCCATGTGGAGGCGAGAGAGGTTTGGTTTGGTGCCTCAGAAAAGCCCCGTGTGCTGGTCTACGAAAACAGACCTCTGAGGACGGACACATGGAAACCAGAGCTAAGGTTCAGATTAGGGCCTGGGGGCCTGTCCATTTCAACCTTCTGTCTCTGGGGACACTGTCTGAGAGTCTAAGTGGAGATAGTTGCTCCGCTGGTGTCAGAGAGCCCCTCTTAGTCCAGGGTGGCCTACACTATTGATGGCCTCAAGGGCCTTGGAGCTTTTCCCTAACCTGTAGGGTTGTGGTCAATGGATTGGGCACAATTTCCTTGGAGAGGGCACGCACAATCTTTCGCTGTGGCTCCAGAGGCCCTAGCCTGGCGGTTGTGTGGGTCCAGGCTGAGGGCACAGAAGTCTGAAAACACAAACTCAGCTTATGAGTGGCGCTTAGGGTATGGCAGGCCGGATGTACAGCCCGAGAGGGAGCTCCTGGGCCTCTGAAACAAGGGCGAGTGGGAGGCGTTCCTTCAGGCTTTTGTCTCTGGATGTTGTGTCCGAGATAGCCGTGGATTGGAGGGGTGGCCTCAGGGACTGTGGACGAGTATTCCTCTCTGGGGATTTGTCCCAGCTCCCAAGAGTTTGGGGTCATTTTGTGGGAAGGGTGGAAAAGTGTTGTCTGGCTCATGTGTCTCTCCAAGAAAGGGATTCCAGAGCAGAGCCCCAGGTACGGGTGGGGCGACTGGACAACTCAAACACTGGTGAGGATTGGGTGCATAGGGGCTTGGCAAGCCCCATATGCGGGCTCTTGGCCCAGGCCCTGACAGGCCTTTCTTTGACATGGGGCTCATGCTGAGGGTCAGAGTGTGAATTTGTGCCCAAGCAGCCCTCAAGTTTGGGCGTGCCATCAGGGACCAGGAAGGTTTCTCCCACCCTGAAGGTGTGACTCCATGCCAAGAGCAAGCTTTACAGCCACGGGGAAGGAGGAGTTCTGTGTTGTGCTTGCGATACCCAGCTGTGTGGAGAATTGATATAATGTCTAGGTTCAGATATCTGAAAACCAAGGTTAGGAAGAGGTGACGGCATAAGACCATGGCGTGTCCGAAGTGCTGGGTGTGCGGCCAGCTGTCTCCTTGTCTGTCTGGACGTCTGGCTTCAGGCTGTGTCAGACAGAGCATGAGTGCCCAGAGCAGCCTATCCAGTTCGGGTACCGTCGAGGCCCGAGCAGGTTGATCCTCATCTGGGTTTTCTGGAGAGAGCCCCACAGGGAAACGTTTTTCTTCCCTCGGGCAGACCCTGGGCTGGGTTGTGGTTCTGGAGTTCCTAGTCCGGAGGGCTTGTTTGCCAGGAGTTTGAGGAAGGAAGTCTGAAAACACAAGCTAGCGTGAGGTTTGGGACCGATGGCACGGCAGGCCCACTCTGAGAGGCTGAATCGAGATCTCCTGCACTGAGGTCATTTCAACTATGAGACGTGCCTCAGGCTAGAGTTTTTGTCCAGCATGGCCTCTTCCTGAATGGTGTGGGGGCCTCATGAGGCCAGGAAGGTTTGCCTACGATGGGATATGTGAACTACTCCAAACCTCAAGGTTTCCTTCTGCACGACAGTCGAGTGCTATTGGATGGTTCCAGGAGGCCCCATACGGAAAGACTCGAGAGCAGGTGTCTAAGCATGGATGCCTGGGAACGCCACCTCATATTCCCACTCTTTAGTCAGGACAAGGCAGGCTCAATCTGCGGGCTCCTGGGTGAGCTACCCAGAGGGGAGAGTTGAAATGGACTCTCCTGAAGATGAGTCCTACTGTGGCTTGGTGGCCTGGGAGACCTTGGAATGTGGAGGTGGCTCAGGGACTCTGCAGGATTCTCCAACCTGAGGTGTTTGACACGGCTCCAACAAGGAAGCATCCCATGTGGAGACGAGAGAAGTTCTGTTCAGTGCCTCAGGAAAGCCCCATATCCTGTTCTTCGAACCAAAGCCTCTGAGGAGTGACACCTGGAAAACAAAGCAAGAGTTGAGATTAGGGCCTAAGGGCCTGTCCGGCTCAACCTTCTATCTCTGTTGACATCTGTGTGCATGCCTTCATGGAGGTAGCAGCTCAGCTTGTGTCCGAAGGCCCCTGTGTGTGCAGGGAGGCTCCCGGTAATGGTATGTCCTCGGGGGCCTTGAGGTTTCTCATATTCTGGAGGTGTGTGGCCAAAGGAATGGACAGAGTTTCCCAGGAGAGAGCAGGCATGGACCTGTGGTATGGCTCCAGAGGACCCAGCCTAGAGGCTGTGTTTGCCAGGGCTGTGGGGACAGATGTCTGAAAAAGCAAACTTGGCTCAGGTAGGGGCCAAGGTAATGGCAGGCCTGATCTCCAGTCCGAGAGGGGAGATCCTCTGGATATCAAAGGAGGGCAAGTGGGAGGCAGTCGCTCAGGCTTTTGTCTCTGGGTGTTGCGTTCACAGTGGCCGTTCAGGGTAGGGGTTGCTTCAGGGGCCGAGGAAGAGCCTTCCTCTCGGGGGATTGTCCAAGCTCCCAAGTGTTTGGGTTCATTCTGTGGGAAGGGAAGAGTACTGTTTTCTGCCACAGGGGACCCCCCAGGAGAGGGACTCTAGAGCACAGCAGTGGGTTCCCTCAACTGGAATACACACCATCTAGTTAGTCCTGCGTGCCTATGGGCATGGCAAGCCACATATGCGGGCTCTTGGTCCAATCACTGAGAGGCGTTACTTGAATAAGGTACTCACGCTGAGGGTCACAATGTGTGTTTGTGCCCAAGGCGGCCCTCACACATGGGCGTGGCCTCATGGGCCATGCCGTTTTCTCCTACACTGAAGGTTTGACTCACTGCCAGCAGCAAGGTTTCTTGCCATGGGGAAGGAGGGGTTCTGACTTGTGCATCAGGTTCCCCCCTGTGCAGGGATTGGAGATAAGGTCTAGGTTCTGATGACTGAAAACCCAGGTTGGGAATGGATGGTGGCCTAAGGCAGTGGCGGGTCCAATGTGCTGGGTGTGCAGCCAGCTGTGTCGGTGTCTGTTGGAAGGTCTGGGCTCAGGCTATTTGCGACAGAGCATCAGTGTTTAAGGTAGCCTATGCAATTGGGGTGTTGCCGAGGGCCAAGCAGTTTGATCCTCATTTGGGGTTTCTGGGCAGCACCATAGACAAAGTTTTTCTCCTGGGAGGCAGGCGGAGTGCTTCATTGTGGCCCCAGAATTCCCAGTAGGGAGGGTTTGTGGGCCAGGAGTGTGAGGACGGAAGTCTAGGAACACAAGCTAAAGTGAGGATTGGAGCCAAGGGCAGAGCAGGCCCACTAGGCAGAGGCTGAATCAAAATCTCCTGCATCTGAAGTCAGGCTGAGGATCAGACGTTGGCTGAGGCTGGAGTATGTGTCCATGATGGCACCTTCATGAAGCTGGGGCCTCATGAGGCCAAGGAAGTTTTCCCACGCTGAGTTTGGAGGTTGCCCCAAACCACCAGGTTTCCTTCTGTGGGACATTCGAGTCCTGTTGCATGGCTCCAGGACATACCATACGGAAGGACTGGAGAGCACGGTTCGAAGGATGGATCCCTGTACAGCATGCCTCGCATTCCCATTGGCCATTAGCCACAAGATATGTTTGATCTGCTGCCTTTGGGGCACGCTAACCAGGGGGCTGAGTTGAAATGGCCTCTCCTGAGGATGCGTCATAATGTGCGTTTGTGTCCATGGAAACCTTGGAATGTGCTGGTTGTTCAGTGGCCCTGCGGAACTCTCCTACCTGAAGGGTTTGATACATCCCCAGTAAGTAAACGCCCCATGTGGAGACGAGAGAGGTTTGGTTTGGTGCCTCAGAAAAGCCCCGTGTGCTGGTCTACGAAAACAGACCTCTGAGGACAACACATGGAAACCAAAGCTAAGGTTCAGATTAGGGCCTGGGGGCCTGTCCATTTCAACCTTCTGTCTCTGGGGACACTGAGAGTCTAAGTGGAGATAGTTGCTCCGCTGGTGTCAGAGAGCCCCTCTTAGTCCAGGGTGGCCTACACTATTGATGGCCTCAGGGGCCTTGGAGCTTTTCCCTAACCTGTAGGGTTGTGGTCAATGGATTGGGCACAATTTCCTTGGAGAGGGAAGGCACAATCTTTCGCTGTGGCTCCAGAGGCCCTAGCCTGGCGGTTGTGTGGGTCCAGGCTGTGGGCACAGAAGTCTGAAAACACAAACTCAGCTTATGAGTGGCGCCTAGGGTATGGCAGGCCGGATGTACAGCCCGAGAGGGAGCTCCTGGGCCTCTGAAACAAGGGCGAGTGGGAGGCGTTCCTTCAGGCTTTTGTCTCTGGATGTTGTGTCCGGGATAGCCGTGGATTGGAGGGGTGGCCTCAGGGACTGTGGACGAGTATCCCTGTCTGGGGATATGTCCCAGCTCCCAAGAGTTTGGGGTCATTTTGTGGGAAGGGTGGAAAAGTGTTGTCTGGCTCATGTGTCTCTCCAAGAAAGGGATTCCAGAGCAGAGCCCCAGGTACGGGCGGGGCGACTGGAAAACTCAAACACTGGTGAGGATTGGGTGCATAGGGGCTTGGCAAGCCCCATATGCGGGCTCTTGGCCCAGGCCCTGACAGGCCTTTCTTTGACATGGGGCTCATGCTGAGGGTCAGAGTGTGAATTTGTGCCCAAGTAGCACTCAAGTTTGGGCGTGGCATCAGGGACCAGGAAGGTTTCTCCCACCCTGAAGGTGTGACTCCATGCCAAGAGCAAGCTTTACAGCCTCGGGGAAGGAGGAGTTCTGTGTTGTGCTTGCAATACCCTGCTGTGTGGAGAATTGATATAATGTCTAAGTTCAGATATCTGAAAACCAAGGTTAGGAAAAGGTGACGGCATAAGACCATGGCGTGTCCGTAGTGCTGGGTGTGCGGCCAGCTGTCTCCTTGTCTGTCTGGACGTCTGGCTTCAGGCTGTGTCAGACAGAGCATGAGTGCCCAGAGCTGCCTATCCAGTTCGGGTACCGTCGAGGCCCGAGCAGGTTGATCCTCATCTGGGTTTTCTGGAGAGAGCCCCACGTTTTTCTTCCATTGGGCAGACCCTCGGCTGGGTTGTGGTTCTGGAGTTCCTAGTCCGGAGGGCTTGTTTGCCAGGAGTGTGAGGAAGGAAGTCTGAACACACAAGCTAGCGTGAGGTTTGGGACCGATGTCACGGCAGGCCCACTCTGAGAGGCTGAATCGAGATCTCCTGCACTGAGGTCATGTCAACTATGAGACGTTCCTCAGGCTAGAGTTTTTGTCCAGCATGGCCTCTTCCTGAAGGGTGTGGGGGCTTCATGAGTCCAGGGAGGTTTGCCTACGATGGGATTTGTGAACTACTCCAAACCTCAAGGTTTCCTTCTACACGACAGTCAAGTGCTATTGGATGGTTCCTGGAGGCCCCATACGGAAAGACTCGAGAGCAGGTGTCTAAGCATGGATGCCTGGGAACGCCACCTCATATTCCCACTCTTTAGTCAGGACAAGGCAGGCTCAATCTGCGGGCTCCTGGGTGAGCTACCCAGAGGGGAGAGTTGAAATGGACTCTCCTGAAGATGAGTCCTACTGTGGCTTGGTGGCCTGGGAGACCTTGGAATGTGGAGGTGGCTCAGGGACTCTGCAGGATTCTCCAACCTGAGGTGTTTGACACGGCTCCAACAAGGAAGCATCCCATGTGGAGATGAGAGAAGTTCTGTTCAGTGCCTCAGGAAAGCCCCATATCCTGTTCTTCGAACCAAAGCTTCTGAGGAGTGACACCAGGAAAACAAAGCAAGAGTTGAGATTAGGGCCTAAGGGCCTGTCCGTCTCAAACTTCAGTCATGCACAGAAACTACAACCTGAGCCAACGTCTGATCCTCGCCGTGACTTCAGATGCATGAGATATTGGTTCAGATGTGCAAGGGGTACCTGCCTTGCCCTCGGCCTGAAGCCCAAGTCTAGCTTGTGGTCTCAGACATCTGTCCTCACACTACTGGCCCAGAAGCCCTCAAGTTTGGCAAATCCGGACCCACAATGCAGCACTCTGCCTGCCCTCGACAAAAAATATCTTGCCTAATGAGCTGCCCAGGCACCTCAAATGAGGATCAACCTACACGGCACTCGACTGTACCCAAATTACATAGTCTAATCTGGGCATTAATGCACTGTCTGACACAAATGAGCACGAACCTCCTGACCTACAATCAGGCAGCTGACCACACACTGAGCACTTCACCCACCATGGCCTTAGGACATCATCTCTTCCAAACTGCGATTTTCAGGCTTCCGAACCTAGACCTTATCTCCAACCACTGCCCAGGGTTGAAAATGATGCAGAAATCAGAACTCCTTCCCCATGGCAAGAGACCTTGTGATTGGCATGTTGTCCAAAGTTCAGTAAAGTTGAAACCAGTGTGGCCCATGAGGCCCCGCCCATGCTCCCGGGCCACATTGCTCACAAACACACATTGTGACCCTCAGCCTTTGCCCAGTCCTCAAGGAATGCCTCTCAGTGGCTGGATTAAGAGACAGCATATGGGGCCTGCCATGCCCCTAGGCCCCAAATTTTAACCATAGTTTGGGTTGTCCCTTTACTCTTCCCCAGGGCTCTACTTTGGAATTCCTCTTTGGTTGGGACACCTGAGGTAACAAAACTGAAAGGAGACCTCCCATCCCACAGATTGACGAAAAACAATTGGGACCGGGCCAAATCCACAGAGAGGAAGATTCGTCCATGGCCCATGAGGGCTCCCCACATTCCACGACCATCGTTGACACAAAATCCAGAGACCAAAGCCTGAGCATTAGCCTCAGACTCGCTCTTTCTAAATATCCTGAAGATTTCTTCTCATGGTTTGTAGATTGGGCCTGCCATACCTACGTCCCCAAACTTAAGCTGAGTTTGTGTTTTCAGACTTATGTCCTCAAATTCCTGGGCAACACACACTCCAGGCTTGCGCCCTTGGAGCCACACATTAGGACTGTGCCTACCCCATGCATGGGAATTCTGCCCATTCCATTGTCCAAAATTTTACAAATTAGGAGAACCCTCCAAAGTCCCCGAGGCCATCCCAATATCTAGGTCTCAGTGGACAACAAGGGCGGTCTGACACCAGCTGAGCATCTACGTCCACTCATACCATAGATGGATGTCCCCAGTGAAGGATATAGTACCAGACAGGACCCTAGGCCATAATCGGATCCATTGCTTTGGTTTACAGTCTTGTCTCCTCAAAATCCTGGATTCCAATACCAGCATAGGGGCTTTCCTGAGGCACTCATCAGAAAAAATCTCGTCTCCACGAGTAAACTTGTGCATGGAAACTATGTCAAAATCTTAGGAGCATACTTCAGAGTCCCGGTGCCACCGCCCCATTCCAAGGTACTCATGGACACAAACACACATTAGGTCCCATGCTCAGGAAAGTCCATTTCAACTCAGCCAACCCGGTTGCTCCTGCAGAGCCCTCCGATCTCAACTGTCTTGTTGCTAGGAGACAATTGGAATGCGAGGCGGGCTACCCTGGCATCCATCCTCGAATGGTGCTCTGGAGTCATTCCATATGGGATGTGTTGGAGCTGCCCAACAGGTCTCAATTGTCCCGCAGAAGGAATCCTAGAAGGTGTTATCCCACAACTCCCAAAGTGGGAAAACCTCCATGGCCTTGAGATTCCACTCCGTTCATGAAGGGCAGTCATGCACAGAAACTACAACCTGAGCCAACATCTGATCCTCGCCGTGACTTCAGATGCATGAGATATTGGTTCAGATGTGCAGGGGGTACCTGCCTTGCCCTCGGCCTGAAGCCCAAGTCTAGCTTGTGGTCTCAGACTTCCGTCCTCATACTACTGGCCCAGAAGCCCTCAAGTTTGGCAATTCCGGACCCACAATGCAGCACTCTTCCTGCCCTCGAGAAAAAATATCTTGCCTATGAGCTGCACAGGCACCTCAAATGACGATCAACCTACACGGCACTCGACTGTACCCAAATTACATAGTCTAACCTGGGCACTAATGCACTGTCTGACACAACCTGAGTCCGAACCTCCCGACCAAAAACCAGGCAGCTGACCGCACACTGAGCACATCAGACCCACCATGGCCTTAGGTCATCATCTCTTCCCAACTGCGGTTTTCAGGCTTCCGAACCTAGACCTTATCTCCAACCACTGCCCAGGGTTGAAAATGATGCAGAAATCAGAACTCCTTCCCCATGGAAAGAGACCTTGTGATTGGCATGTTGTCCAAAGTTCAGTGAAGTTGAAACCAGTGTGGCCCATGAGGCCCCGCCCATGCTCCCGAGCCACATTGGTCACAAAAACACATTGTGACCCTCAGCCTGAGCCCAGTCCTCAAGGAATGCCTCTCAGTGGCTGGATGAAGAGACAGCATATGGGGCCTGCCATGCCCCTAGGCCCCAAATTTTAACCATAGTTTGGGTTGTCCCTTCACTCTTCCCCAGGGCTCTACTTTGGAATTCCTCTTTGGTTGGGACACCTAAGGTAACAAACCTGAAAGGAGACCTCCCATCCCACAGATTGACGAAAAACAATTGGGACCGGGCCAAATCCACAGAGAGGAAGATTCGTCCCTGGCACATGAGGCCTTCCCACATTCCACGACCATCGTTGACACAAAATCCAGAGACCAAAGCCTGAGCAAGAGCCTCAGATTCGCTCTTTCTAAATATCCTGAAGAGTTCTTCTCATGGTTTGTAGATTGGGCCTGCCATACCTACGTCCCCAAACCTAAGCTGAGTTTGTGTTTTCAGACTTCTGTCCTCAAAGTCCTGGGCAACACACACTCCAGGCTGGCACCCCTGGAGCCACACATTAGGACTGTGCCTATTCCATGCATGGGAATTCTGCCCATTCCATTGACCAAAATTGTACAAATTAGGAGAACCCTCCAAAGTCCCCGTGGCCATCCCAATATCTAGGTCTCTGTGGACAACAAGGGCAGTCTGACACCAGCTGAGCATCTACGTCCACTCATACCATACATGGATGTCCCCAGTGAAGGATATGGTAACAGACAGGACCCTAGGCCATAATCGGATCCATTGCTTTGGTTTACAGGCATGTCTCCTCAAAATCCTGGATTCCAATACCAGCATAGGGGCTTTCCTGAGGCACCCATCAAAAAAAATCTCGTCTCCACGAGGAAACTTGTGCATGGAACCCATGTCAAAATCTTAGGAGCATACTTCAGAGTCCCGGTGCCACCGCCCCATTACAAGGTCCTCATGGACACAAACACACATTAGGCCCCATGCTCAGGAAAACCCATTTCAACTCAGCCAACCCGGTTGCTCCTGTAGAGCCCTCCGATCTCAACTGTCTTGTTGCTAGGAGACAATTGGAATGAGAGGCGGGCTACCGTGGCATCCATCCTCGTTTTGTGCTCTGGAGTCATTCCATATGGGATGTGTTGGAGCTGCCCAACAGGTCTCAATTCTCCCGCAGAAGGAATCCTTGAAGGGGGCATCCCACAACTCCCAACGTGGGAAAACCTCCATGGCCTTGATATTCCTCTCCGTTCATGAAGGGGCAGTCATGCACCGAAACGACAACCTGAGCCAACGCCTGATACTCGCCGTGACTTCAGATGCATGAGATATTGGTTCAGATGTGCAGGGGGTACCTGCCTTGCCCTCGGCCTGAAGCCCAAGTCTAGCTTGTGGTCTCAGACTTCTGTCCTCACACTATTGGCCCAGAAGCCCTCAAGTTTGGCAATTCCCAACCCACAATGCAGCGCTCTGCCTGCCCTCGAGTAAAAATATCTTGCCTATGAGCTGCCCATGCACCTCAAATAAGGATCAACATACATGGCACTCGACTGTACCCAAATTACATAGTCTAACCTGGGCACTAATGCACTGTCTGACACAACCTGAGCCCGAACCTCCTGACCAACAACCAGGCAGCTGACCACACACTGAGCACATCAGACCCACCATGGCCTTAGGTCATCATCTCTTCCCACCTGCAGTTTTCAGGCTTCCGAACCTAGACCTTATCTCCAACCACTGCCCAGGGTTGAAAATGATGCAGAAATCAGAACTCCTTCACCATGGAAAGAGACCTTGTGATTGGCATCTTCTCCAAAGTTCAGTTTAGTTGAAAACAGTGTGGCCCATGAGGCCCTGCCCATGCTCGGGAGGGACATTGGTCACAAACACACATTGTGACCCTCAGCCTGAGCCCAGTCTTCAAGTAAGGCCTCTCAGTGGCTGGATGAAGAGACAGCATATGGGGCCTGCCATGCCCCTAGGCCCCAAATTTTAACCATAGTTTGGGTTGTCCCTTCACTCTTCCCCAGGGCTCTGCTTTGGAATTCCTCTTTGGTTGGGACACCTGAGGTAACAAAACTGAAAGAAGACCTCCCATCAAACAGATTGACGAAAAACAATTGGGACCGGGCCAAATCCACAAAGAGGAAGATTAGTCTAAGGCCCATGAGGCCTCCCCACATTCCACGGCCATCGTTGACAAAAAATCCAGAGTCCAAAGCCTGAGCAAGCGCCTCAGACTCGCTCTTTCTTCATATCCTGAAGAGTTCTGCTAATGGTTTAGAGATTGGGCCTGCCATACCTACGTCCCCAAACCTAAGCTGAGTTTGTGTTTTCAGACTTCTGTCCTCAAAGTCCTGGGCCACACACCCTCCATGCTGGGGACCCTGGAGCTACACATTAGGACTGTGCCTACCCCATGCATGGGAATTCTGCCCATTCCATTGTCCAAAATTGTACAAATTAGGAGAACCCTCCAAAGTCCCCGAGGCCATCCCAATATGTAGGTCTCTGTGGACAAACAAAGGCGGACTGACACCAGCTGAGCATCTACCTCCACTCATACCATAGATGGATGTACCAAGAGAAGGAGATGGAACCAGACCGGACCCTCGGCCATAATCGGACCCATTGCTTTGGTTTACAGGCATGTCTCCTCAAAATCCTGGATTCCAATACCAGCATAGCAGGTTTCCTGAGGCATCCATCAGAAAAAATCTCGTCTCCACGAAAAACTTGTGCATGGGACCTATGTCAAAATCTTAGGAGAATACGTCAGAGTCCCGTTGCCACCGCCCCATTCCAAGGTCCTCATGGACACAAACACACATTAGGCCCCATGCTCAGGAAAGTCCATTTCAACTCAGCCACCCTGGTTGCTCCCAATAGCCATCCGATCTCAACTGCCTTGTTGCTAGGAGACAATTGGAATGCGAGGCGGGCTTCCCTGGCAACCATCCTCGATTGGTGCTCTGGAGTCATTCCATATGGGATGTGTTGGAGCTGCCCAACAGGTCTCAATTCTCCCGCAGAAGGTATCCTTGAAGGGGGCATCCACAACTCCCAACGTGGGAAAACCTCCATGGCCTTGAGATTCCTCTCCGTTCATGAAGGGGCAGTCATGCACAGAAACTACAACCTGAGCCAACGTCTGATCCTCGCCGTGATTTCAGATGCATGAGATATTGGTTCAGATGTGCAGGGGGTACCTGCCTTGCCCTCGGCCTGAAGCCCAAGTCTAGCTTGTGTTCTCAGACTTCTGTCCTCACACTACTGGCCCAGAAGCCCTCAAGTTTGGCAATTCCGGACCCACAATGCAGCACTGTGCCTGCCCTCTAGAAAAAATATCATGCCTAATGAGCTGCGCAGGCACCTCAAATGAGGATCAACCTACACGGCACTCGACTGTACCCAAATTATAGAGTCTAACCTGGGCACTAGCACTGTCTAACAAAACCTGAGCCCGAACCTCCCCACCAACAACCAGGCAGCTGACCGCACACTGAGCACATCAGACCCACCATGGCCTTAGGTCATCATCTCTTCCAAACTGCGGTTTTCAGGCTTCCGAACCTAGACCTTATCTCCTACCACTGCCCAGGGTTGAAGGTGATGCAGAAATCAGAACTCCTTCCCCATGGCAAGAAACCTTGTGGTTGGCATGTTGTCCAGAGTTCAGTGTAGTTGAAACCAATGTGGCCCATGAGGCCCCGCCCATGCTCGCGAGCCACATTGGTCACAAACACACATTGTGACACTCAGCATAACCCAGTCCTTAAGTAAGGCCTCTCAGTGGTTGGATGAAAAGACAGCATATGGGGCCTGCCATGCCCCTAGGCCCCAAATTTTAACCATAGTTTGGGTTGTCACTTCACTATTCCCCAAGGCTCTGCTTTGGAATTCCTCTTTGGTTGGGACACCTGAGGTAACATTCCTGAAAGGAGACCTCCCATTCCACAGATTGACGAAAAACAATGGGGACCAGGCAAAATCCACAGAGAGGAAGATTCGTCCATGGCCCATGAGGCCTCCCCACATTCCACGGCCATCGTTGACACAAAATAAAGAGACCAAAGCCTGAGCAAGCACCTCAGACTCGCTCTTTCTTCATGTCTTGAAGAGTTCTTCTCATGGTTTGTAGATTGGGCCTGCCATACCTGCGTCCCCAAACCTAAGCTGAGTTTGTGTTTTCAGACTTCTATCCTCAAAGTCCTGGGCCACACACCCTCTAGCTGGGGTCCCTGGAACCACACATTAGGACAATGCCTCCCCAATGCATGGGAATTCTGCCCATTCCATTGTCCAAAGTCCCCGAGGCCATCCCAATATCTAGGTCTCAGTGGACAACAAGGGCGGTCTGACACCAGCTGAGCATCTACCTCCACTCATACCATAGATGGATGTCCTCAGAGAAGGAGATGGAAGCAGACAGGACCCTAGGCCGTAATCGGATCCATTGCTTTGGTTTACAGGCATGTCTCCTCAAAATCCTGAATTCCAATACCAGCATAGGGGGTTTCCTGAGGCACCCATCAGAAAAAATCTCGTCTCCACTAGGAAACTTATGCATGGGAACTATGTCAAAATATTATGAGAATACTTGAGAGTCCCGGTGCCACTGCCCCATTTCAAGGTCCTCATGGACACACACATATTAGGCCCCATACTCAGGAAAGTCCATTTCAACTCAGCCACCCCGGGTGCTCCCGCAGAGCCATCCGATCTCAACTGTCTTGTAGCTAGGAGACTATAGGAATGCGAGGCGATCTTTCCTGGCATCCATCCTCGAACGGTGCTCTGGAGTCATTCCATATGGGATGTTTTGGAGCTGCCCAACAGGTCTCAATTGTCCCGCAGAAGGAATCCTTGAAGGGGGCATCCCACAACTCCCAAAGTGGGAAAACCTCCATGGCCTTGAGATTCCTCTCCGTTCATGAAGGGGCAGTCATGCACAGAAACTACAACCTGAGCCAACGTCTGATGCTCGCCGTGACTTCAGATGCATGAGATATTGGTTCAGATGTGCAGGGGTACCTGCCTTGCCCTCGGCCTGAAGCCCAAGTCTAGCTTGTGTTCTCAGACTTCTGTCCTCACACTACTGGCCCAGAAGCCCTCAAGTTTGGCAATCCCAGACCCACAATGCAGCACTGTGCCTGCCCTCTAGAAAAAATATCTTGCCTAATGAGCTGCCCAGGCACCTCAAATGAGGATCAAAATACACGGCACTCGACTGTACCCAAATTATAGAGTCTAACCTGGGCACCAATGCACTGTTTGACACAACCTGAGCCCGAACTTCCTGACCAACAACCAGGCAGCTGACCGCACAATGAGCACATCAAACCCACCATGGCCTTAGGTCATCATCTCTTCCCAACTGTGGCTTTCAGGCTTCCGAACCTAGACCTTATCTCCAACCCCTGCCCAGGGTTGAAAATGATGCAGAAATCAGAACTCCTTCACCATGGAAAGAGACCTTGTGATTGGCATCTTCTCCAAAGTTCAGTTTAGTTGAAACCAGTGTGGCCCATGAGTCCCCGCCCATGCCCGCCAGCCACATTGGTCACAAACACACATTGTGAACCTCAGCCTGAGCCCAGTCTTCAAGTAAGGCCTCTCAGTGGCTGGATGAAGAGACAGCATATGGGGCCTGCCATGCCCCTAGGCCCCAAATTTTAACCATAGTTTTGGTTGTCCCCTCACTCTTCCCCAGGGCTCTGCTTTGGAATTCCTCTTTGGTTGGGACACCTGAGGTAACAAACCTGAAAGGAGACCTCCAATCCCACAGATTGACGAAAAACAATTGGGACCGGGCCAAATGCCAAGAGATGAAGATTCGTCCATGTCCCATTAGTCCTCCCCTCATTCCACGGCCATTGTTGACAAAAGATCCAGAGACCAAAGCCTGAGCAAGCGCCTCAGACTCGCTCTTTCTTCATATCCCGAAGACTTCTTCTCATGGTTTGTAGATTGGGCCTGCCATACCTACGTCCCCAAACCTAAGCTGAGTTTGTGTTTTCAGACTTCTGTCCTCAAAGTCCTGGGACACACCCTCCAGGCTGGGGCCCCTGGAGCCACACATTAGGACTATGCCTACCCCATACATGGGAATTCTGCCCATTCCATTGTCCAAAATTGTACAAATTAGGATAACCCTCCAAATTCCCCGAGGCCATCGCAATATGTAGGTCTCTGTGGACAAACAAGGGCGGTCTGACACCAGCTGAGCATCTACCTCCACTCATACCATAGATGGATGTCCCCAGAGAATGAGATGGAACCAGACAGGACCTGAGGCCATAATCGGATCCATTGCTTTGGTTTACAGGCATGTCTCCTCAAAATCCTGGATTCCAATACCAGCATAGGGGGTTTCCTGAGGCACCCATCAGAAAAATTCTCGTCTCCACGAGGAAACTTGTGCATGGGACCTATGTCAAAATCTTAGAAAAATAATTCAGAGTCCCGGTGTCACCGCCCCATTCCAAGGTCCTCATGGACACAAACACACATTAGGCCCCATGCTCATAAAAGTCCATTTCAACTCAGCCACCCCGGTTGCTCCCAATAGCCATCCGATCTCAACTGTCTTGTTGATAGGAGACAATTGGAATGCGAGGCGGGCTTCCTTGGCATCCATCCTCGATCGGTGCTCTGGAGTAATTCCATATGGGATGTGTTGGAGCTGCCCAACAGGTCTCAATTGTCCCGCAGAAGGTATCCTTGAAGGGGGCATCCCACAACTCCCAAAGTGGGAAAACCTCCATGGCCTTGCGATACCTCTCCGTTCATGAAGGGGCAGTCATGCACAGAAACTACAACCTGAGCCAACGCCTGATCCTCGCCGTGACTTCAGATGCATGAGATATTGGTTCAGATGTGCAGGGGGTACCTGCCTTGCCCTCGGCCTGAAGCCCAAGTCTAGCTTGTGTTCTCAGACTTCTGTCCTCACACTACTGGCCCAGAAGCCCTCAAGTTTGGCAATTTCGGACCCACAATGCAGCACTGTGCCTGCCCTCTAGAAAAAATATCATGCCTAATGAGCTGCGCAGGCACCTCAAATGAGGATCAACCTACACGGTACTCGACTGTACCCAAATTATAGAGTCTAACCTGGGCACTAGCACTGTCTAACAAAACCTGAGCCCGAACCTCCTGACCAACAACCAGGCAGCTGACCGCACACTGAGCACATCAGACCCACCATGGCCTTAGGTCATCATCTCTTCCAAACTGCGGTTTTCAGGCTTCCGAACCTAGACCTTATCTCCAACCACTGCCCAGGGTTGAAAATGATGCAGAAATCAGAACTCCTTCCCCATGGCAAGAGACCTTGTGATTGGCATGTTGTCCAAAGTTCAGTGTAGTTGAAACCAATGTGGCCCATGAGGCCCCGCCCATGCTCGCGAGCCACATTGGTCACAAACACACATTGTGACACTCAGCCTGAGCCCAGTTCTCAAGTAAGGCCTCTCAGTGGTTGGATGAAGAGACAGCATATGGGGCCTGCCATGCCCCTAGGCCACAAATTTTAACCATAGTTTGGGTTGTCACTTCACTATTCCCCAAGGCTCTGCTTTGGAATTCCTCTTTGGTTGGGACACCTGAGGTAACAAACCTGAAAGGAGACCTCCCATCCCACAGATTGACGAAAAACAATGTGGACCGGGCAAAATCCACAGAGAGGAAGATTCGTCCATGGCCCATGAGGCCTCCCCACATTCCATGACCATCGTTGACACAAAATCCAGAGACCAAAGCCTGAGCAAGAGCCTCAGACTCGCTCTTTCTAAATATCCTGAAGAGTTCTTCTCATGGTTTGTAGATTGGGCCTGCCGTACCTACGTCCCCAAACCTGAGCTGAGTTTGTGTTTTCAGACTTCTGTCCTCAAATTCCTGGGCAACACACACTCCAGGCTGGCACCCTTGGATCCACACATTAGGACTGTGCCTACCCCATGCATGGGAATTCTGCCCATTCCATTGTCCAAATTTGTACAAATTAGGATAACCCTCCAAAGACCCCGAGGCCATCCCAATATGTAGGTCTCTGTGGACAAAAAAGGGCGGTCTGAGACCAGCTGAGCATCTACCTCCACTCATACCATACATGGATGCCCCAGAGAAGGAGATGGTACCAGACAGGAACCTAGGCCATAATCGGATCCATGGCTTTGGTTTACAGGAATGTCCCTCAAAAGCATGGTTTCCAATACCAGCAGAGGGGGTTTCCTGAGGCACCCATCAGACAACATCTCGTCTCCACGAGGAAACTTGTGCATGGGACCTATGTCAAAATCTTAGGAGAATAATTCAGAGTCCCGGTGCCACCGCTCCATACCAAGGTCCTCATGGACACAAACACACATTAGGCCCCATGCTCAGGAAAGTCCATTTCAACTCAGCCATCCTGGTTGCTCCAGCAGAGCCATCCGATCTCAACTGTCTTGTTGCTAGGAGACATTGGGAATGCGAGGCGGGCTTCCCTGGAATACATCCTCGAACGTTGCTCTGGAGTCATTCCATATGGGATGTGTTGGAGCTGCCCAACAGGTCTCAATTGTCCCGCAGAAGAAATCCTTGAAGGGGGCATCCCAGAACTCCCAACGTCGGAAAACCTCCATGAACTTGAGATTCCTCTCCGTTCATGAAGGGGCAGTCATGCACAAAAACTACAACCTGAGCCAACGTCTGATCCTCGCCGTGACTTCAGATGCATGAGATATTGGTCAGATGTGCAGGGGGTACCTGCCTTGCCCTCGGCCTAAAACCCAAGTCTAGCTTGTGGTCTCAGACTTCTGTCCTCACACTACTGGCCTAGAATCCCTCAAGTTTGGCAATTCCGGACCCACAATGCAGCACTCTGCCTGCCCTCGAGAAAAAATATCTTGCCTAACGACCTGCCCAGGAACCTCAAATGAGGATCAAACTACACGGCCCTCGACCGTACCCAAATTACATAGTCTAACCTGGGCACTAATGCACTGTCTGACACAACCTGAGCCCGAACCTCCTGACCAACAACCAGGCAGCTGACCGCACAATGAGCACATCAGACCCACCATGGCCTTAGGTCATCATCTCTTCCCAACTGCGGCTTTCAGGCTTCCGAACCTAAACCTTATCTCCAACCCCTGCCCAGGGTTGAAAATGATGCAGAAATCAGAACTCCTTCCCCATGGCAAGAGACCTTGTGATTGGCATGTTGTCCTAAGTTCAGTGTAGTTTATACCAGTGTGGCCCATGAGGCCCCGCCCATGCTCGCGGGCCACATTGGTCACAAACACACATTGTGACCCTCAGCCTGAGCCCTGTCCTCAAGTAAGGCCTCTCAGGGGCTGGATGAAGAGACAGCATATGGGACATGCCATGCCCCTAGGCCCCAAATTTTAACCATAGTTTTGGTTGTCCCCTCACTCTTCCCCAGGGCTCTGCTTTGGAATTCCTCTTTGGTTGGGACACCTGAGTTAACAAACCTGAAAGGAGACCTCCAATCCCACAGATTGACGAAAAACAATTGGGACCAAGTCAAATGCCAAGAGATGAAGATTCGTCCATGTCCCATTAGTCCTCCCCTCATTCCACAGCCATTGTTGACAAAAAATCCAGAAACCAAAGCCTGAGCAAGCGCCTCAGACTCGCTCTTTCTTCATATCCCGAAGACTTCTTCTCATGGTTTGTAGATTGGGCCTGCCATACCTACGTCCCCAAACCTAAGCTGAGTTTGTGTTTTCAGACTTCTGTCCTCAATGTCCTGGGACACACCCTCCAGGCTGGGGCCCCTGGAGCCACACATTAGGACTATGCCTACCCCATACATGGGAATTCTGCCCATTCCATTGTCCAAAATTGTACAAATTAGGATAACCCTCCAAATTCCCCGAGGCCATCGCAATATGTAGGTCTCTGTGGACAAACAAGGGCGGTCTGACACCAGCTGAGCATCTACCTCCACTCATACCATAGATGGATGTCCCCAGAGAATGAGATGGAACCAGACAGGACCCGAGGCCATAATCGGATCCATTGCTTTGGTTTACAGGCATGTCTCCTCAAAATCCTGGATTCCAATACCAGCATAGGGGGTTTCCTGAGGCACCCATCAGAAAAAGTCTCGTCTCCACGAGGAAACTTGTGCATGGGACCTATGTCAAAATCTTAGAAAAATAATTCAGAGTCCCGGTGTCACCGCCCCATTCCAAGGTCCTCATGGACACAAACACACATTAGGCCCCATGCTCATAAAAGTCCATTTCAACTCAGCCACCCCGGTTGCTCCCAATAGCCATCCGATCTCAACTGTCTTGTTGATAGGAGACAATTGGAATGCGAGGCGGGCTTCCTTGGCATCCATCCTCGATCGGTGCTCTGGAGTAATTCCATATGGGATGTGTTGGAGCTGCCCAACAGGTCTCAATTGTCCCGCAGAAGGTATCCTTGAAGGGGGCATCCCACAACTCCCAACGTGGGAAAACCTCCATGGCCTTGAGATACCTCTCCGTTCATGAAGGGGCAGTCATGCACAGAAACTACAACCTGAGCCAACGCCTGATCCTCGCCGTGACTTCAGATGCATGAGATATTGGTTCAGATGTGCAGGGGGTACCTGCCTTGCCCTCGGCCTGAAGCCCAAGTCTAGCTTGTGTTCTCAGACTTCTGTCCTCACACTACTGGCCCAGAAGCCCTCAAGTTTGGCAATTCCGGACCCACAATGCAGCACTGTGCCTGCCCTCTAGAAAAAATATCATGCCTAATGAGCAGCGCAGGCACCTCAAATGAGGATCAACCTACACGGCACTCGACTGTACCCAAATTATAGAGTCTAACTTGGGCACTAGCACTGTCTAACAAAACCTGAGCACGAACCTCCCGACCAACAACCAGGCAGCTGACCGCACACTGAGCACATCAGACCCACCATGGCTTAGGTCATCATCTCTTCCAAACTGCGGTTTTCAGGCTTCCGAACCTAGACCTGATCTCCTACCACTGCCCAGGGTTGAAGGTGATGCAGAAATCAGAACTCCTTCCCCATGGCAAGAAACCTTGTGGTTGGCATGTTGTCCAAAGTTCAGTGTAGTTGAAACCAATGAGGCCCATGAGGCCCCGCCCATGCTCGCGAGCCACATTGGTCACAAACACACATTGTGACACTCAGCCTGAGCCCAGTCCTCAATTAAGGCCTCTCAGGGGCTGGATGAAGAGACAGCATATGGGGCCTGCCATGCCCCTAGGCCCCAATTTTAACCATAGTTTGGGTTGTCACTTCACTATTCCCCAAGGCTCTGCTTTGGAATTCCTCTTTGGTTGGGACACCTGAGGTAACAAACCTGAAAGGAGACCTCCCATCCCACAGATTGACGAAAAACAATGGGGAACAAGCCAAATCCACAGAGAGGAAGATTCGTCCATGGCCCATGAGGCCTCCCCACATTCCACGACCATCGTTGACACAAAATCCAGAGACCAAAGTCTGAGCAAGTGCCTCAGACTCGCTCTTTCTTCATGTCCTGAAGAGTTCTTCTCATGGTTTGTAGATTGTGCCTGCCATACCTGCGTCCCCAAACCTAAGCTGAGTTTGTGTTTTCAGACTTCTGTCCTCAAAGTCCTGGGCCACACACCCTCTAGGCTGGGGTCCCTGGAGCCACACATTAGGACAATGCCTCCCCAATGCATGGGAATTCTGCCCATTCCATTGTCCAAAATTGTACAAATTAGGTGAAACCTCCAAAGTCCCCGAGGCCATCCCAATATGTAGTTCTCAGTGGACAAACAAGGGCGGTCTGACACCAGCTGAGCATCTACCTCCACTCATACCATAGATGGATGTCCTCAGAGAAGGAGATGGAACCAGACAGGACCCTAGGCCGTAATCGGATCCATTTCTTTGGTTTACAGGCATGTCTCCTCAAAATCCTGGATTCCAATACCAGCATAGGGGGTTTCCTGAGGCACCCATCAGAAAAAGTCTCGTCTCCACTAGGAAACTTATGCATGGGAACTATGTCAAAATATTATGAGAATACTTCAGAGTCCCGGTGCCACCGCCCCATTTCAAGGTCCTCATGGACACACACATATTAGGCCCCATACTCAGGAAAGTCCATTTCAACTCAGCCACCCCGGTTGCTCCCGCAGAGCCATCCGATCTCAACTGTCTTGTTGCTAGGAGATTTGGAATGCGAGGCGGGCTTCCCTGGCATCCATCCTCGAACGTTGCTCTGGAGTCATTCCATATGGGATGAGTTGGAGCTGCCCAACAGGTCTCAATTGTCCCGCAGAAGGTATCCTTGAAGGGGGCATCCCACAACTCCCAACGTGGAAAAACCTCCATGGCCTTGAGATTCCTCTCCGTTCATGAGGGGCAGTCATGCACAGAAACTACAACCTGAGCCAACGTCTGATCCTCGCCGTGACTTCAGATGCATGAGATATTGGTCAGATGTGCAGGGGGTACCTGCCTTGCCCTCGGCCTGAGGCCCAAGTCTAGCTTGTGGTCTCAGACTTCTGTCCTCAAACTACTGGCCAGAAGCCCTCAAGTTTGGCAATTCCGGACCCACAATGCAGCACTCTGCCTGCCCTCGAGAAAAAATATCATGCCTAATGAGCTGCCCAGGCACCTCAAATGAGGATCAAAATACACGGCACTCGACTGTACCCAAATATAGAGTCTAACCTGGGCACTAGCACTGTCTAACAAAACCTGAGCCCGAACCTCCCGACCAACAACCATGCAGCTGATCGCACACTGAGCACATCAGACCCACCATGGCCTTAGGTCATCATCTCTTCCAAACTGCGGTTTTCAGGCTTCCGAACCTAGACCTTATCTCCAACCACTGCCCAGGGTTGAAAATGATGCAGAAATCAGAACTCCTTCCCCATGGCAAGAGACCTTGTGGTTGGCATGTTGTCCAAAGTTCAGTGTAGTTGAAACCAATGTGGCCCATGATGCCCCGCCCATGCTCGCGAGCCACATTGGTCACAAACACACATTGTGACACTCACCCTGAGCCCAGTCCTCAAGTAAGGCCTCTCAGTGGTTGGATGAAGAGACAGCATATGGGGCCTGCCATGCCCCTAGGCCCCAAATTTTAACCATAGTTTGGGTTGTCACTTCACTATTCCCCAAGGCTCTGCTTTGGAATTCCTCTTTGGTTGGGACACTTGAGTTAACAAACCTGAAAGGAGACCTCCCATCCCACAGATTGACGAAAAACAATGGGGACCGGGCCAAATCCACAGAGAGGAAGATTCGTCCATGGCCCATGAGGCCTCCACACATTCCACGGCTATCGTTGACACAAAATCCAGAGACCAAAGCCTGAGCAAGCGCCTCAGACTCGCTCTTTCTTCATGTCCTGAAGAGTTCTTCTCATGGTTTGTAGATTGGGCCTGCCATATCTGCGTCCCCAAACATAAGCTGAGTTTGTGTTTTCAGACTTCTGTCCTCAAATTCCTGGGCAACACACCCTCCAGGCTGGGGCCCTTGGAGCCACACATTAGGACTGTGCCTACCCCATGCATGGAAATTCTGCCCATTCCATTGTCCAAAATTGGACAATTTAGGAGAACCCTCCAAAGTCCCCGAGGCCGTCCAATATGTAGTTCTCAGTGGACAAACAAGGGCGGTGTGACACCAGCTGAGCATCTACCTCCACTCATACCATAGATGGATGTCCCCAGAGAATGAGATGGAACCAGACAGGACCCGAGGCCATAATCGGATCCATTGCTTTGGTTTACAGGCATGTCTCCTCAAAATCATGGATTCCAATACCAGCATAGGGGGTTTCCTGAGGCACCCATCAGAAAAAATCTCGTCTCCACTAGGAAACTTATGCATGGGAAATATGTCAAAATATTATGAGAATACTTCAGAGTCCCGGTGCCACCGCCCCATTTCAAGGTCCTCATGGACACACACATATTAGATCCCATACTCAGGAAAGTCCATTTCAACTCAGCCACCCCGGTTGCTCCCGCAGAGCCATCCGATCTCAACTGTCTTGTAGCTAGGAGACTATTGGAATGCGAGGAGGTCTTTCCTGGCATCCATCCTCGAACGGTGCTCTGGAGTCATTCCATATGGGATGTTTTGGAGCTGCCCAACAGGTCTCAATTGTCCCGTAGAAGAAATCCTTGAAGGGGGCATCCCACAACTCCCAACGTTGGAAAAACTCCATGGCCTTGAGATTCCTCTCCGTTCATGAAGGGGTAGTCATGCACAGAAACTACAACCTGAGCCAACGTCTGATCCTCGTCGTGACTTCAGATGCATGAGATATTGGTCAGATGTGCAGGGGGTACCTGCCTTGCCCTCGGCCTGAAGCCCAAGTCTAGCTTGTGTTCTCAGACTTCTGTCCTCACACTACTGGCCCAGAAGCCCTCAAGTTTGGCAATTCCGGACACACAATGCAGCACTGTGCCTGCCCTCCAGAAAAAATATCTTGCCCAATGAGCTGCCCAGTCAACTTAAATGAGGATCAACCTACACGGCACTCGACTGTACCCAAATTATAGAGTCTAACATGGGCACAAATGCACTGTCTGACACAACCTGAGCCCGAACCTCCAGACCAACAACCAGGAAGCTTACTGCACACTGAGCACATCAGAACCACCATGGCCTTAGGTCATCATCTCTTCCCAACTGTGGTTTTCAGGTTTCAGAACCTAGACCTTATATCCAACCACAGCCCAGGGTTGAAAATGATGCAGAAATCAGAACTCCTTCCCCATGGCAAGAGACCTTGTGATTGGCATGTTGTCCAAAGTTCTGTGTAGATGAAACCAGTGTGGCCCATGAGGTCCCACACATGCTCACGGGCCACATTGGTCACAAACACACATTGTGACCCTCAGCCTGAGCCCAGTCCTCAAGTAAGGCCTCTCAGTGGCTGGATGAAGAGACAGCATATGGGGCCTGCCATGCCCCTAGGCCCCAAATTTTAACCATAGTTTGGGTTGTCCCTTCACTCTTCCCCAGGGCTCTGCTTTGGAATTCCTCTTTGGTTGGGACACCTGAGGTAACAAACCTGAAAGGAGACCTCCCATCCCACAGATTGACGAAAAACAATTGGGACCGGGCCAAATCCACAGAGAGGAAGGTTCGTCCATGGCCCATGAGCTTCACCAAATTCCACGGCCATCGTTGACACAAAATCCAGAGACCAAAGCCTGAGCAAGCGCCTCAGACTCGCTCTTTCTTCATATCCTGAAGAGTTCTTCTCATGGTTTGTAGATTGGGACTGCCACACCTACGTCCCCAAACCTCAGCTGAGTTTGTGTTTTCAGACTTCTGTCCTCAAAGTCTTGGGCCACACACCCTCCAGGCTGGGGCCCCTGGAGCCACACATTAGGACTGTGCCTACCCCATGCATGGTAATTCTGCCCATTCCATTGTCCTAAATTGTACAAATTAGGAGAACCCTCCAAAGTCCCCGAGGCCATCCCAATACTAGGTCTCTGTGGACAAACAAGGGCGGTCTGACACCAGCTGAGCATCTACCTCCACTCATAACATACATGGATGTTCCCAGAGAAGGAGATGGTACCAGACAGGAACCTAGTCCATAATCGGATCCATGGCTTTGGTTTACAGGCATGTCTCCTCAAAAGCATGGATTCCTCTACCAGCAGAGGGGGTTTCCTGAGGCACCCATCAGAAAACATCTCGTCTCCACGAGGAAACTTGTGCTTGGGACCTATGTCAAAATCTTAGGAGAATAATTCAGAGTCCCGGTGCCACCGCTCCATACCAAGGTCCTCATGGACACAAACATACATTAGGCCCCATGCTCAGGAAAGTCCATTTCAACTCAGCCATCCCGGTTGCTCCCGCAGAGCCATCCGATCTCAACTGTCTTTTTGCTAGGAGACATTTGGAATGCGAGGCGGGATTCCCTGGCATACATCCTCGAACGTTGCTCTGGAGTCATTCCATATGGGATGTGTTGGAGCTGCCCAACAGGTCTCAATTGTCCCGCAGAAGGAATCCTTGAAGGGGGCATCCCAGAACTCCCAACGTGGGAAAACCTCCATGGCCTTGAGATTCCTCTCCCTTCATGAAGGGGCAGTCATGCACAGAAACTACAACCTGAGCCAACGCCTGATCCTCGCCGTGACTTCAGATGCATGAGATATTGGTCAGATGTGCAGGGGGTACCTGCCTTGCCCTCGGCCTGAAGCCCAAGTCTAGCTTGTGTTCTCAGACTTCTGTCCTCACACTACTGGCCCAGAAGCCCTCAAGTTTGGCAATTCCGGACCCACAATGCAGCACTCTGCCTGCCCTCGAGAAAAAATATCTTGACTAATGAGCTGCCCAGGCACCTCAAATGAGGATCAAAATACACGGCACTCGACTGTACCCAAATTACATAGTCTAACCTGGGCACTAATGCACTGTCTGACACAACCTGAGCCCGAACCTCCTGACCAACAACCAGGCAGCTGACTGCACACTGAGCACATCAGACCCACCATGGCCTTAGGTCATCATCTCTTCCCAACCGAGGCTTTCAGGTTTCCGAACCTAAACCTTATCTCCAACCCCTGCCCAGGGTTGAAAATGATGCAGAAATCAGAACTCCTTCACCATGGAAAGAGACCTTGTGATTGGCATGTTGTCCTAAGTTTAGTGTAGTTTAAACCAGTGTGGCCCATGAGGCCCCGCCCATGCTCGGGGGCCACATTGGTCACAAACACACATTGTGACCCTCAGCCTGAGCCCTGTCCTCAATTAAGACCTCTCAGGGGCTGGATGAAGAGACAGCATATGGGGCCTGCCATGCCTCTAGGCCCCAAATTTTAACCATAGTTTTGGTTGTCCCCTCACTTTTCCCCAGGGCTCTGCTTTGGAATTCCTCTTTGGTTGGGACACCTGAGGTAACAAACCTGAAAGGAGACCTCCAATCCCACAGATTGACGAAAAACAATTTGGGACCTGGCCAAATGCCAAGAGATGAAGATTCGTCCATGTCCCATTAGTCCTCCCCTCATTCCACGGCCATTGTTGACAAAAAATCCAGAGACCAAAGCCTGAGCAAGCGCCTCAGACTCGCTCTTTCTTCATATCCCGAAGACTTCTTCTCATGGTTTGTAGATTGGGCCTGCCATATCTACGTCCCCAAACCTAAGCTGAGTTTGTGTTTTCAGACTTCTGTCCTCAAAGTCCTGGGACACACCCTCCAGTCTGTGGCCCCTGGAGCCACACATTAGGACTATGCCTACCCCATACATGGGAATTCTGCCCATTACATTGTCCAAAATTGTACAAATTAGGATAACCCTCCAAATTCCCCGAGGCCATCGCAATATGTAGGTCTCTGTGGACAAACAAGGGCGGTCTGACACCAGCTGAGCATCTACCTCCACTCATACCATAGATGGATGTCCCCAGAGAATGAGATGGAACCAGACAGGACCCGAGGCCATAATCGGATCCATTGCTTTGGTTTACAGGCATGTCTCCTCAAAATCCTGGATTCCAATACCAGCATAGGGGGTTTCCTGAGGCACCCATCAGAAAAAGTCTCGTCTCCACGAGGAAACTTGTGCATGGGAACTATGTCAAAATCTTAGAAAAATAATTCAGAGTCCCGGTGTCACCGCCCCATTCCAAGGTCCTAATGGACACAAACACACATTAGGCCCCATGCTCAGGAAAGTCCATATCAACTCAGCCACCCCGTTTGCTCCTGCAGAGCCATCCGTTCTCAACTCTCTTGTTGCTAGGAGACAATTGGAATGCGAGGCGGGCTTCCCTGGCATCCATCCTTGAACGGTGCTCTGGAGTCATTCCTTATGGGATATTTTGGAGCTGCCAAACAGGTCTCAATTGTCCCGCAGAAGGAATCCTTTAAGGGGGCATCCAAGAACTCCCAACGTGGGAAAACCTCCATGGCCTTGAGATCCCTCTCCGTTCATGAAGGGGCAGTCATGCACAGAAACTACAACCTGAGCCAACGTCTGATCCTCGCCGTGACTTCAGATGCATGATCATATTGGTTCAGATGTACAGGGGGTACCTGCCTTGCCCTCGGCCTGTAGCCATGGTCTAGCTTGTGTTCTCAGACTTCTGTCCTCACACTACTGGCCCAGAAGCCCTCAAGTTTTCCAATTCCGGGCCCACAATGCAGCACTCTGCCTGCCTTCGAGAAAAAATATCTTGCCTAATGAGCTGCACAGGCACCTCAAATGAGGATCAACCTACACGGCACTCGACTGTACCCAAATTATAGAGTTTAACCTGGGCACAAATGCACTGTCTGACACAACCTGAGCCAGAACCTCCTGACCAACAACCAGGCAGCTGACCGCACACTGAGCATATCAGACCCACCATGGCCTTATGTCATCACCTCTCCCAACTGCGGTTTTAAGGCTTCCAAACCAAGACCTTATCTCCAACCACTGCCCAGGGTTGAAAATGATGCAGAAATAAGAACTCCTTCCCCATGGCAAGAGACCTTGTGATTGGCATGTTGTCCAAAGTTAAGTGTAGTTGAAACCAGTGTGGCCCTTGAGGCCCCGCCCATGCTCGCAAGCCACATTGGTCACAAACACACATTGTGACCCTCAGCCTGACCCCAGTCCTCAAGTAAGGCCTCTCAGTGGCTGGATGAAGAGACAGCATATGGGGCCTGCCATGCCCCTAGGCCCCAAATTTTAACCATAGTTTGGGTTGTCCCTTCACTCTTCCCCAGGGCTCTGCTTTGGAATTCCTCTTTGGTTGGGACACCCGAGGTAACAAACCTGAAAGGAGACCTCCCATCCCACAGATTGACGAAAAACAATTGGGACTGGGCCAAATCCACAGAAAGGAAGATTTGTCCATGGCCCATAGGCCTCCCCACATTCCACGGCCATCGTTGACACAAAATCCAGAGACCAAAACCTGAGAAGGGCCTCAGACTCCCTCTTTCTTCATATCCTGAAGAGTTCTTCTCATGGTTTGTAGATTGGGCCTGCCATACCTACGTCCCCAAACTTAAGCTGAGTTTGTGTTTTCAGACTTCTGTCCTCAAAGTCCTGGGCCACACACCCTCCAGGCTGGGGCCCCTGGAGCCACACATTAGGACTGTGCCTACCCCATGCATGGGAATTCTGCCCATTCAATTGTCCAAAATTGTACAAATTAGTAGAACCCTCCAAAGTCCCCGAGGCCATCCCAATAGTATAGGTCTCCGGGGACAAACAAGGGCGGTCTGACACCAGCTGAGTATCTACGTCCACTCAAACCATAGATTGATGTCCCCAGAGAAGGATATAATACCAGACAGGTCCCTAGGCCATAATAGGATCCATTGCTTTGGTTTACAGGCATGTCTCCTCAAAATCCTGGATTCCAATACCAGCATAGGTTGTTTCCTGAGGCACCCATCAGGAAAAATCTCGTCTCCAGGAGGAAACTTGTGCATGGGACCTATGTCAAAATCTTAGGAGAATACTTCAGAGTCC
This sequence comes from Mustela nivalis, assembly GCF_964662115.1. NCBI lineage: Eukaryota > Metazoa > Chordata > Mammalia > Carnivora > Mustelidae > Mustela > Mustela nivalis. The sequence continues at coordinate 216,383 of NW_028135623.1, forward strand.
CGGTGCCACCGCTCCATTCCAAGTTCCTCATGGACACAAACACACATTAGGCCCCATGCTCAGGAATGTCCATTTCAAATCAGCCACCCCGGTTGCTCCCGCAGAGCCATCTGATCTCAACTGTCTTGTTGCTAGAAGACAATTGGAATGCGAGGCGGGCTTCCCTGGCATCCATCCTCGAACGGTGCTCTGGAGTCATTCCATATGGGATGTTTTGGAGCTCTCCAACAGGTCTCAATTGTCCCGCAGAAGGAATCCTTGAAGGGGGCATCCCACAACTCCCAACGTGGGAAAACCTTCATGTCCTTGAGTTTCCTCTCCGTTCATGAAGGGGCAGTCATGCACAGAAACTACAACCTGAGCCAACGTCTGATCCTCGCCGAGACTTCAGATGCATGAGATATTGGTTCAGATGTGCAGGGGGTACCTGCCTTGCCCTCGGCCTGAAGCCCAAGTCTAGCTTGTTTTCTCAGACTTCTGTCCTCATACTACTGGCCCAGAAGCCCTCACGTTTGGCAATTCCGGACCCACAATGCAGCACTCTGCCTGCCGTCTAGAAAAAATATCTTGCCTAATGAGCTGCCCAGGCACCTTAAATGAGGATCAACCTACACGGCACTCGACTATACCCAAATTATAGAGTCTAACCTGGGCACAAATGCACTGTCTTACACACCCTGAGCCCGAACCTCCTGACCAACAACCAGGCAGCTGACCGCACACTGAGCACATCAGTCTCACCATGGCCTTAGGTCATCATCTCTTCCAAACTGCGGTTTTCAGGCTTCCGAACCTAGACCTTATCTCCAACCACTGCCCAGGGTTGAAAATGATGCAGAAATCAGAACTCTTTCCCCATGGCAAGAGACCTTGTGATTGGCATATTGTCCAAACTTCAGTGTAGTTGAAACCAGTGTGACCCATGAGGCCCCGCCCATGCCTGCAAGCCACAAACAAACCTGAAAGGATACCTCCCATCCCACATTTGGACGTAAATCAATTGGGACTGGGCCAAATCCACAGAGAGGAAGATTCGTCCATGGCCCATGAGGCCTCCACACATTCCACGGCCATCGTTGATAAAAATTCAGACACAAAAGCCTGAGCAAGCGCCTCAGACTCGCTCTTAATTCATATCCTGAAGAGTTCTTCTCATGGTTTGTAGATTGGGCCTGCCATACCTACGTCCCCAAACCCTAAGCTGAGTTTGTGTTTTCAGACTTCTGTCCTCAAAGTCCTGGGCCTTACACCATCCAGGCTGGGGCCCCTGAAGCCACCCATTAGGACTGTGCCTACCCAATGAATAGGAATTCTGCCCATTCCATTGTCCAAAATCGTACAAAGTAGGAGAACCCTCCAAAGTCTCCGAGGCCATCTCAATATTGTAGGTCTCCCAAGACAAACAAGGGCGGTCTGACACCAGCTGAGCATCTACCTCCACTCATACCATTGATGGATATCCCAAGAGAAGGAGATGGAAACAGACAGGGCCCTAGGCCAAAATAGGATCCATTGCTTTGGTTTACAGGCATGTCTCCTCAAATACCTGGATTCCAAGAACAGCATAATTGGTTTCCTGAGGCACCCATCAGAACAAATCTCATCTCCACAAGGAAACTGTGCATGGGAGCTATGTCAAATGTTTATGAGAATACTTCAGGGTCCCGGTGCCACCGCCCCATTCCAAGGCCCTCATGGACAAAAACACACATTAGGCCCCATCCTCAGGAAAGTCCATTTTAATAGCCACCCCGGTTGCTCCCGCAGATCCATTCGATCTCAACTGTCTTGTTGCTAGGAGACAAGTGGAATGCGAGGCGGGCTTCCCTGGCATTCATCCTCGAACGGTGCTCTGGAGTCATTCCATATGGGATGTGCTGGAGCTGCCCAACAGGTCTCAATTGTCCCGCAGAAGGAATGCTTGAAGGGGGCATCCCACAACTCCCAACGTGGGAAAATCTCCATGGCCTTGAGATTCCGCTCCGTTCATGAAGGGGCAGACATGCACAGAAACTCCAACCAGAGCCAATGTCTAATCCTCGCCGTTACTTCTGATGCATGAGATATCGTTTCAGATTGCAGCGCGTACCTGCCGTGCCCTCGGCCTGAAGCCCAAGTCTAGCTTGAGTTCTCAGACATCTGTCCTCACACTCCTGGCCCAGAAGCCCTCACGTTTGGCAATTCCGGAGCCACAATGCAGCACTCTACCTGCCCTCTAGAAAAATATCTTGCCTAATGAGCTGCCCAGGCTCCTCAAATGCGGAACAATATACAGGCACTCGACTGTACCCAAATTATACAGTCTAAACTGGGCACTAATGCACTTTCTGACACAACATGAGCCCGAACTTCCTGACCAACACCCAGGCAGCAGACCGCACACTGAGCACAACAACCTGCCATGGCCTTAGGTCGTCATCTCTTCCCAATTTCTCAGGCTTCAGAACATAGACCTTATCTCCAACCACTGCCCAGGGTTGAAAATGATGCAGAAATCAGAACTCCTTCCCCATGGCAAGAGACCTTGTGATTGGCATGTTGTCCAAAGTTCAGTGTAGTTGAAACCAGTGTGGTCCATGAGGCCCCGCCCATGCTCGCGTGCCACATTGGTCACAAACACACATTGTGACCCTCAGCCTGAGCCCAGTCCTCAATTAAGTCCTCTCAGTGGCTGGATGAAGAGACAGCATATGGGGCCTGCCATGCCCCTAGGCCCCAATTTTTAATCATAGTTTGGTTTGTCACTTCACTCTTCCTCAGGGCTCTGCTTTGGAATTCCTCTTTGGTTGGGACACCTGAGGTAACAAACCTGAAAGGAGACCTCCCATCCCACAGATTGACGAAAAACAATTGGGACTGGGCCAAATCCACAGAGAGGAAGATTCGTCCATGGCCCATGAGGCCTCCCCACATTCCACGGCCATCGTTGACACAAAATCCAGAGACCAAAACCTGAGAAGGGCCTCAGACTCCCTCTTTCTTCATATCCTGAAGAGTTCTTCTCATGGTTTGTAGATTGTGCCTGCCATAACTACGTCCCCAAAACCTAAGCTGAGTTTTTGTTTTCAGACTTCTGTCCTCAAAATCCTGTGCCATACACCATCCAGGCTGGGGCCCCTGAAGCCACCCATTAGGATTGTGCCTACCCAATGAATAGGAATTCTGCCCATTCCATTGTCCAAATCGTACAAATTAGGAGAACCCCCCAAATTCCCCGAGGCCATCCCAATAGTGTAGGTCTCCCGGAACAAACAAGGGTGGTTTGACACCAGGTGAGCATCTACCTCCACTCATACCATAGATGGATGTCCCCAGAGAAGGAGATGGAAACAGACAGGACCCTAGGCCAAAATCGGATCCATTGCTTTGGTTTACAGGCATGTCTCTTCAAATGCCTGGATTCCAAGACAAGCATAGGGGGTTTCCTGAGGCACCCATCAGACAAATCTCGTCTCCACAAGGAAACTGTGCATGGGAGCTATGTCAAATGTTTAGGAGAATACTTCAGGGTCCCGGTGCCACCGCCCCATTCCAAGGCCCTCATGCACAAAAACACACATTAGGCCCCATCCTCAGGAAAGTCCATTTCAACTCAGCCACCCCGATTGATCCCGCAGAGCCATCCTATCTCAACTGTCTTGTTGCTAGAAAACAATTGGAATGCGAGGCGGGCTTCCATCCTCGAACGGTGCTCTGGAGTCATTCCATATGGGATGTTTTGCAGCTGCCCAACAGGTCTCAATTGTGCCGCAGAAGGAATCCTTGAAGGGGGCAACCCACCACCCAACGTGGGAAAACCTCCATGGCCTTGAGATTCCGCTCCGTTCATGAAGGGGCAGTCATGCACAGAAACTCCACCTGAGCCAAGTCCGAACCTCGCTGTGACATCTGATGCATGAGATATCGGTTCAGATCTGCAGGTGGTACCTGCCGTGCCCTCGGCCTGAAGCCCAAGTCTAGCTTATGTTTTCAGACTTCTGTCCTCACACGCCTGGCCCAGAAGCCCTCACGTTTGGCAATTCTGGACCTACAATGCAGCACTGTGCCTGCCCTCTAGAAATAATATCTTGCCTAATTTGCAGCCTAGGCACCTCAAATGCGGAACAACCTACACGGCACTCGACTGTACCCATATTATAGAGTCTAACCTGCGCACTAATGCACTGTCTGACACAACCTGAGCCCGAACTTTCTGACCAACTCCCAGGCAGCTGATCGCACACTGAGCACATCAGACCCGCCATGGACTTAGGTCGTCATCTCTTCCCAACGGTAGTTTTCAGACTTCAGAACCTAGACCTTATCTCCAACCAATGCCCAGGGTTGAAAAGGATGCAGAAATCACAACTTCTTCCCCATGGCAAGAATCCTTATGATTAGTATGTTGTCCAAACTACAGTGTAGTTGAAACCAGTGTGGCCCATGCTTGCGGGGCACATTGGTCACAAACACACATTGGAACCCTCAGCCTGAGCCCAGTCCTCAAGTAAGGACTCTCAGTGGCTAGAAAAGAGACAGCTATTGGGACTGCCATGCACCTAGGCCCCAATTTTTAACCATAGTTTGGGTTGTCTCTTCACTCTTCCCCAGGGCTCTCCCTTGGAATTCCTCTTAGTTGGGACACCTGACATAACAAACCTGAAAGAAGACCTCCCATCCCACAGATTGACGAAAAACAATTTGGACTGGGCCAAATCCACAGAGAGGAAGTTTCCTTCATGGCCCATGAGGCCTTCCCACATTCCACGGCCATCGTTGATACAAAATCCAGAGACAAAATCCTGAGCAAGCGCCTCAGATTCGCTCTTTCTTCATATCCTGAAGAGTTTTTCTCATGGTTTATAGATTGAGCCTGCCATACTACGTCCCCAAACCTAAGCTGAGTTTGTGTTTTCAGACTTCTGTCCTCAAAGTCCTGGGCAACACACCCTCCAGGCTGGGGCCCCTGGATCCACACATTAGGACAGTGCCTACCCAATCCATGGGAATTCTGCCCATTCCATTGTCCAAAATCGTGCAAATTAGGAGAAATCTCCAAAGTCCCCATGGCCATCCCAATAGTGTAGGTCTCGGGGACAAACAAGGGCGGTCTGACACCAGCTGAGCATCTATCTCCACTCATTCCATAGATGGATATCCCCAGAGAAGAAGATTGAACCAGACAGGACCCTACGCCATAATCGGATCCATTGCTTTGGTTTACAGGCATGTCTCCTCAAAAGCCTGGATTCCAATACCAGCATAGGGGGCTTCCTGAGGCACCCATCAGAACAAATCTCGTCTCCACAAGAAAACTTGTGCATAGGAGCTACGTCAAAAGCTTAGGAGAATACTTCAGGGTCCCGGTGCCACCGCCCCATTCCAAGGCCCTCATGGAAACAAACACACATTAGGCCCCATCCTCATGAAAGTCCATTTCAACTCAGCCACCCCGGTTGCTCCCGCAGAGCCATCCGATCTCAACTGTCTTGTTGCTAGGAGACAATTGGAATGCGAGGCGGGCTTCCCTGGCATCCATCCTCCAATGGTACTCTGGAGTCATTCCATATGGGATGTACTGAAGCTGCCCAACAGGTCTCAATTGTCCCGCAGAAGGAATCCTTGAAGGGGGCATCCCACAACTCCCAAAGTGGGAATACCTCCATGGCCTTGCGATTCCGCTCCGTTCATCAGGGGCAGTCATGCACAGAAACTCCAACCAGAGCCAACGTCTGATCATCGCCTTGACTTCAGATGCTTGAGATATTGGTTCAGATCTGCAGGGGGTACCTGCCGTGCCCTCGGCCTGAAGCCCAAATGAGGCTTGTGTTCTCAGACTTCTGTTCTCACACTCGTGGCTCAGAAGCCGTCATGTTTGGCAATTCCGGACCCACAATGCAGCACTCTGAATGCCCTCGGCAAAAATATCTTGCCTAATGAGCTGCCAAGACACCTCAAATGAGGATAAACCTACACGGCATTCGACTGTACCCAAAATATAGAGTCTCACCTGAGCACTAATGCACTGTCTGACACAATCTGAGCCAGAACCTCCTGATCAAACCCCATGCAGCTGACTGCACACTGAGCATAACAGACCCTCCATGGCCTTAGGTTGTCATCTCTTCCCAAATGCGGTTTTTCAGGGTTCAGAAACTAGACCTTAACTCCAAAAACTGCCCAGGGTTGAAAATGATGCAGAAATCAGATCACCTTCCCCTAGGCAAGAGAACTTGTGATTGGCATGTTGTCCAAAGTCCAGTGTAGTTGAAACCAATGTGGCCCATGAGGCCCCGCCCATGCTCGTGGGCCACATTGTTCACAAACACACATTGTGACCCTCAGCCTGAGCCCAGTTCTCAAGTAAGGCCTCTCGGTGGCTGGATGAAGAGACAGCATATTGGGCCTGCCATGCCCCTAGGCCCGAATTTTTTACCATAATTTGGGTTGTCCCTTCACTCTCCCAGGGCTCTGCTTTGGAATTCCTCTTTTTCGGACACCTGAGGTAATAAACCTGAAAGGAGACCTCCCATCCTACAGATTGATGAAAACAATGGGGCCGGGCCAAATCCACAGAGAGGAAGATTCGTCCATGACCCATGAGGCCTCCCCACATTCCACGGCCATCGTTGATACAAAATCCAGAGACAAAAGCCTGACAAGCGCCTCAGATTAATTCTTTCTTCATATCCTGAAGAGTTCTTCTCATGGTTTGTAGATTGGGCCTGCCATACCTACGTCCCAAAACCTAAGCTGAGTTTGTGTTTTCAGACTTCTGTCCTCAAAGTCCTGGGCCACACACCCTCCAGGCTGGGGCCCCTGGAGCCACACATTAGGACTGTGCCTACCCAATCCATGGGAATTCTGCCCATTCCGATGTCCAAAATCGTACAAATTAGGAGAACTCTCCAAAGTACCCGAGGCCATCCCAATAGTGTAGGTCTCCGGGGACAAACAAGGGCGGTCTAACACCAGTTGAGCATCTACCTCCACTCATTCCATAGATGGATATCCCCGGAGAAGAAGATTGAACCAGACAGGACCCTAGGCCATAATCGGATCCATTGCTTTGGTTTTCAGGCATGTCTTGTCAAAAGCCTGGATTCCAATACCAGCATAAGGGGTTTCCTGAGGCACCCATCAGAACAAATCTCGTCTCCACAAGGAAATTTGTGCATGGGAGCTACGTCAAAAGCTTAGGAGAATACTTCAGGGTCCCGGTAACAACGCCCCATTCCAAGGCCCTCATGGTCACAAACACACATTAGGCCCCATCCTAGGAAAGTCCATTTCAACTCAGCCACCCCGGTTGCCTCCGCAGAGCCACCCATCTCAACTGTCTAGGTGATAGGAGACAATTGGAATTCGAGGTGGTCTTCCCTGGCATCCATCCTCGAACGGTGCTCTGGAGTCATTCCATATGGGATGTCCTGGAGCTGCCCAACAGGTCTCATTTGTCCCGCAGAAGGAATCCTTGAAGGGGGCATCCCACAACTCCCAACCTGGGAAAACCTCCATGGCCTTGAGATTCTGCTCCGTTCATGAAGGGGCAGTCATGCACAGAAACTCCAAACTGAGCCAACGTCTGATCCTCGCCGTGGCTTCAGATGCTTGAGATATTGGTTCAGATCTGCAGGGGGTACCTGCCGTGCCCTCAGCCTGAAGCCCAAATCAGGCTTGTGTTCTCAGACTTCTGTCCTCATACTCGTGGTCCAGAAGCCCTCCAGTTTAGCAATTCCGGACCAACAATGCAGCACTCTGCCTGCACTCTGGAAAAAATATCTTACCTAATGAGCAGCCCAGGCACCTCAAATGAGGATAAACCTACACGGCATTCGACTGTACCCAAATTATATAGTATAACCTGGGCACTAATGCACTGTCTGACACAATCTGAGCCAGAACCTCCTGACCAAAACCCAGGCAGCTGACTGTACACTGAGAATATCAGACCCGCCATGGCCTTAGGTCGTCATCTCTTCAGAACTGCGGTTTTTCAGGCTTCAGAACCAAGACCTTATTTCCAACCACTGCCAAGGGTTGATAATGATGCAAAAATCAGAACACCTTCCCCATGGCAAGAGACCTTGTGATTGGCATATTGTCCAAAGTTCAGTGTAGTTGAAACCAGTGTGGTCCATGAGGCCCCGCCCATGCTCGCGTGCCACATTGGTCACAAACACACATTGTGACCCTCAGCCTGAGCCCAGTCCTCAATTAAGTCCTCTCAGTGGCTGGATGAAGAGACAGCATATAAGGCCTGCCATGCCCCTAGGCCCCAATTTTTAACCATAATTTGGGTTGTCCCTTCACTCTTTCCCAGGGTTCTGCTTTGGAATTCCTCTTTTTCAGACACCTGAGGTAATAAACCTGAAAGGAGACCTCCCATCCTACAGATTGACGAAAACAATGGGGCCGGTCCAAATCCACAGATAGGAAGATTCTTCCATGACCCATGAGGCCTCCCCACATTCCACAGCCATCGTTGATACAAAATCCAGAGACAAAAGCCTGAGCAGGCGCCTCAGACTCGCTCTTTCTTCATATCCTGAAGAGTTCTTCTCATGGTTTGTAGATTGGGCTTGCCATACCTACGTCCCCAAACCTAAGTTGAGTTTGTGTTTTCAGACTTCTGTCCTCAAAGTCCTGGGCCACACACCCTCCAGGCTGGGGCCCCAGGAGCCACACATTAGGACTGTGCCTACCCAATCCATGGGAATTCTGCCCATTCCGATGTCCAAAATCGTACAAATTAGGAGAACTCTCCAAAGTACCCGAGGCCATCCCAATAGTGTAGGTCTCCGGGGACAAACAAGGGCGGTCTAACACCAGTTGAGCATCTACCTCCACTCATTCCATAGATGGATATCCCCAGAGAAGAAGATTGAACCAGACAGGACCCTAGGCCATAATCGGATCCATTGCTTTGGTTTACAGGCATGTCTCGTCAAAAGCCTGGATTCCAATACCAGCATAAGGGGTTTCCTGAGGCACCCATCAGAACAAATCTCGTCTCCTCAAGGAAACTTGTGCATGGGAGCTACGTCAAAAGCTTAGGAGAATACGTCAGGGTCCCGGTGCCACCGCCCCATTCCAAGGCCCTCATGGACACAAACACATATTAGCCCCATACTCAGGAAAGTCCATTTCAACTCAGCCATCTCGGTTGCTCCCGCAGAGCCATCCAATCTCAACTGTCCTGTTGCTAGGAGACAATTGGAATGCGAGGCGGGCTTCCCTGGCATCCATCCTCCAACGATGCTCTGGAGTCATTCCATATGGGATGTCCTGGAGCTGCCCAACAGATCTCAATTGTCCCGCAGAAGGAATCCTTGAAGGGGGCATCCCACAACTCCCAACGTGGGAAAACCTCCATGGCCTTGAGTTTCTGCTCCGTTCATGAAGGGGCAGTCATGCACAGAAACTCCAAACTGAGCCAACGTCTGATCCTCGCCGTGACTTCAGATGCTTGAGATATTGGTTCAGATCTGCAGGGGGTACCTGCCGTGCCCTCGGCCTGTAGCCATGGTCTAGCTTGTGTTCTCAGACTTCTGTCCTCACATCTGTGGCCCAGAAGCCCTCAAGTTTGGCAATTCCGGACCCACAATGCAGCACTCTGCACGCCCTCTATAAATAATATCTTGACTAATGAGCTGCCCAGGCACCTCAAATGAGGATAAAACTTCACGGCACTCGACTCTACCCAAATTTTATAGCCTAACCTGGGCACTAAAGCACTGTCTGACACAACCTGAGCCAGAAACTCCTGAATAACACCCAGGAAGCTGACAGCACACTGAGCATATCAGACCCGCCATGGTCTTAGGTCGTCATCTCATCCCAACTGCGGTTTTTCAGGTTCAGAACCTAGGCCTTATCTCCAACCACTTCTCAGCGTTGAAAACGATGCAGAAATCAGAACACCTTCCCCATGGCAAGAGACCTTGTGATTGGCATGATTTCCAAAGACCAGTGTAGTTGAAACCAGTGTGGCTCATGAGGCCCCGCCCATGCTCGCGGGCCACATTGGTCACAAACACATTGTGACCCTCAGCCGGAGCCCAGTCCTCAAGTAAGGCCTCTCAGTGGCTGGATGAAGAGACAGCATATTGGGCCTGCCCTGCCCCTAGGCCCCAAATTTTAACCATAGTTTTGGTTGTCCCCTCACTCTTCCCCAGGGCTCTGCCTGGAATTCCTCTTTGGTTGGGACACCTGAGGTAACAAACCTGAAAGGAGACCTCCCATCCCACAGATTGACGAAAAACAATTGGGACCGGGCCAAATGCCAAGAGATGAAGATTCGTCCATGGCCCATTAGGCCTCCCCTCATTCCACGGCCATCGGTGACAAAAAATCCAGAGACCAAAGCCTGAGCAAGCGCCTCAGACTCGCTCTTTCTTCATAACCTAAAGACTTCTTCTCATGGTTTGTAGATTGGGCCTGCCATACCTACGTCCCCAAACCTAAGCTGAGTTTGTGTTTTCAGACTTCTGTCCTCAAAGTCCTGGGACACACCCTCCAGGCTGGGGCCCCTGGAGCCACACATTAGGACTGTGCCTACCCCATGTATGGTAATTCTGCCCATTCCATTGTCCAAAATTGTACAAATTAGGAGAACCCGCCAAAATCCCCGAGGCCATCCCAATACTAGGTCTCTGTGGACAAACAAGGTCGGTTTGACACCAGCTGAGCATCTACCTCCACTCAGACCACAGATGGATGTCCCCAGAGAAGGAGAAGGTACCAGACAGGACCCTAGGCCATAATCGGATCCATTGCTTTGGTTTACAGGCATGTCTCCTCAAAATATTGGATTCCAATACAGGCATAGGGGGTTTCCTGAGGCACCCATCAGAAAAAATCTCGTCAACACGAGAAAACTTGTGCATGGGACCTATATCAAAATCTTAGGAGAATACTTCAGAGTTCCGGTGCCACCGCCCCATTCCAAGGTAC